>NC_041332.1:24659351-24701851 GCF_004354835.1 Perca flavescens
TCATTTACATGCATAGCATTTGTGTGTGTGTGAATACATTTGTGCAAGACAGTTGCCTTCGTCAGCAACAACAGCACAGAATTGTGAGTTCCTATTCACGTTGCAGATGCACAATGTCATAACCAATACAAAGTAAAAGCCCACTGGGTTCCATTTAACAACACAGAAATATCTACGATGGTATGTCTGCAGATATAAACAATGTTATAGCCTCATCCCAGCCCACTGCTGTCCTTTCACTGTGTCTATACTTCACTCTCTTTATGGCACTTATTATTGGAAAGTCAACAGACATAAATGACTTAGTGTGAATAGGAAAACCCAGCCAATGTTTTGGAGTGTCATTTGGCAGGTGTAGTGAGGATATTGGGTGAAGGGCAGCAAAATTGCCTCAAATCAAAAAACTATACAGGAAATAATGTACTTGGACTATATGTCTCTTGGCACTCAGCATTTGGTATGGGCTCTGCTACTTTAATTGAAAGGGAAAGAGAGACAAGGAAAGAGAGAGGAAAGCTGTTACAAACAAGAGCATGATTTATTAAATCCACCCCTCTGTTCGTCAGAGCGAGCTCATTATGTATGCGCAACAGTGAAAGTGTGAGAAGACGGATGAGTCGCCCCGGTGGCAGAAGAAGAGAAATGGCGGCGCTAAACTCCGCCGGTAATCAACTGGTGAAATTAAACATAAAAAAAACAGGAATGATTGTGTGCGGCAAAGCGATTTGTCTGCAATTAGCTACCGGTCGCATAACTCACACACAGGCAAACATAAACACACTCACGCTTAATGGAACAAGACGTGCCACTGGATGTGTATTTGTGTGTGTATGCAGAAATACGGCACAGGATAACCATTAAAACAGTAAGTTAATAAACCTGAGAGACATTAACAGGACCTAGGGCAATTGGTGAACAGCTACTTAATTTGTCAACAGTTCTTATTTAATGTTTTCCGAAAGGTAGCTGCTTGTATTTAGAGCCTTGTATCTATCATTTCTTTATGTTGAGTTAGTAATGTGAGATACAGGGGAAATGGAAAAGGCCAAGGAGGAGAAGAGAGACAGAGAAATCTTGGTTTACATGGTATTTATAGTTTATTGTCAGTATCTTTAGTATAATATCAAGCCACTTCCATGACCTTTAATACATAAGAGACGTACACTCAAACCTTAGCAGTCCGACATCTCTGGTGTGTATAAACCTTCACCCAGTACACAATGCACTCAATATAAACGCAGTGTGTAAATGTCTCTGCTTTTTCTGCAATGGAAAGACACAAGCAATGGTTACCTGAGCCTCAGAGCACTGTATGGAGCTGTATTTCATTTTGGATATATTGTGAATGTTGCCAGTAGTGTTTACCTCAGCAGGGGCGTCACACAGCTAACACCCAATGCTGAGGGTGTAGCAGGACTGAGAACATCTTCAAGGGTCATTTCTCAGTAGCGTAGAAGCTGCTCTCATATGTCTTTCCTTCTGTCTAATTGAATTCCCTGTGTATCACAGGATTACTAGCTGTCTGAATTTAAGCTTGTACGTTTCTTAATCTTTAACATGATTGCCTGTGGTTGTCTCAGTTGATAGAATAACCTGTGCCATAACAACCCAGTAGCTGCAGACATATATTTGTGCAGGCCTACTTAGCAACGCAGATTACTGTGCAGATGTGTTCTGATAAATGAGGGATTAAGAGAGTTTAAGAGTCATTTCGTTCAATAGAGATTCATTGACCAATGGGAAAATCTGTCAGAGCTAACACGTTTTCTAGCTGCTTGCTAATTGTCGGTTAGCAAGCTTGTTAGCTCATTTGCTAATGGGAAAATAACTTCACACAGTTTATTCAAAACAAGTGTTTGCACCGTCAATTCCTAACTCATGTCTGCAAACCATTGCTTTTTTGTGGAGCAGTTTATTCTCTGTCAGGGGAGGTGAAATAAAAGTGGATTGTGAAAAACAGCTGATGAGCAGTGATGGACTGGCCATCTGGAATTTGGGTAAATGCCAGAAGGGGCACCCTACTGATAATATCCAAGCTAGGTTATTGACAAAAATAGGGCCGATGTGTTGCAAATGCCAGGGCCGTTTTTTATCCTAGTCCGTCACTGCTGATGAGCTATTGTAAGGTATTTGATTGTCTTACCTCTCAGTTAAATATTAGGAGGAAGTTAAGCCATAGAGCTTTTATTGTGACGACAAAAAATGGAAGTGGTAAAATGCTGTGAGGAGTGGCTGATGACTGTGTTGTTGGTTAATAAAGAGGAGACGTGCAGTGCTGTCTCGGTTCAGACATTAAAGCCCATGTTTTAATTTTATAGTCGATCCTGAGTCTAGGCAACTTACAAAAACCCTCTGTTACACTATGATAGCTTCCATCATTTTCGACTTTGCGGCTCTCTGTTCACCAAAATTGACTTTGTGCGAACAAATCTGCACAGATTAACTTTAAACTAATTTGAGCAAATCCACTGATTGTGGTAATTCCATCAGAATTACATCATTTTGCCATTTTAAATGCTGGTGTGAGTAAGACCACAATTGACCATAAAAAATGATAGAAAACTGGACCTCATCTGACCAAAGTGCCGCGATTGATCTCCCCTGTTGTCCACCAGTGACCCTATTTCATGTGCAGAGAGAGCTAAAGCTTAGCCTCCCACCCTTATATGAATCAGATTAAGACTGGTTGTCAAATGAGTGAAGCACCACAGCTTGTCCCTTTACTGAGATCTGAAATCTCTTTTCATTGCTTTTCTCCATCTTCTGAACAGAAAATTGCCTTAGTGCAGCTCACTGGGGGGCCTGGGCTGGGTTGGATCAGAGTGGCTTTAGCTTCAAATGATTTGTGTGAATTGCTCACCCATCGTATATGTTGGCCTTTCACCTCGTGCCCCGAAGCAGATGAAATAAGGTTGACCCTAACCCTGTTTTTTCACAGCATGCAAAGGAAATGGAATCTGACACGATTCACATGGCTTGATAGGCTTCATCAGATACACACAAACGTGAGGGCCAAATACAAAATCCACTGTGTCTCTTTTTGGTCAATAATCACCCCTCTCGATCTATATGTCCCCCTGCAGTCTTCAATCTATCGCTTCCTTTTTACCTCTGACCTTTTCATTTTTGAGTTCCTCATACCAATCTGCTCTTCCAGCTTGTCGTCTACACTCTCTCTCAATCCTGCCACACTACTGACCTTTCAGTTTCATTCTTCCACCATTTCTCTACCTCTTCTCTCCTCCTGGTCTGGGCTGTAATTCAGCTTGTTTCAGGGCCAGTTAGGCAGCCAGTGGAGTTAATCTGTCTTTTCAGGTCATAAATCACTGCTTGGCATCTCACTCTCTCTATCTCATTCCCTCTTTCTTTCCTCTCGTTCCCCTCTTTGCTGTTACCTGCTGCATGGACGTAGAGCATACTTTGAGGTGATTGCGCCTGACAGTCAATGCCGGCGTGTTTGTGTGCGCATATGTGAGTTTGTGTGTGGTTATTATCACTGCTTTAACACCCAACAGATAAGGAGTGAAACTGCATACTGTTGAAGTGCCACAGCCAATAACAAAAGATTGTTGAAATGTCAAGACCAATCAGAAGTGATGCTTCTCTCTGTGGTGCAGTTTGGATCTCTCTCTGTGTGTCTCCGCCTTTTCGCAAACACAACAATGGCTCACACACTTGTAACAGATGGGATCTACTGGGTAAAATTAATTCATAAGATGAGCAAATTCTTTGAAGTTTTAGAGGGTAAATTAAAACAGATTTTTGTGTGTGTGTGTGTGTGTGTGTGTGTGTGTGTGTGTGTGTGTGTGTGTGTGTGCATTTGTGTAAATTCTGAAATATCAACGACCTGGCAGGTGCATGGGAAACTGTTGGCCCCTACACCAGACAAAACCACATCAGAAACTAGAATGGCAGAATTGATGGGGGGAGAAATACAGAAGAAAGAAGGGGAAGGAGAGAAAACAGCTTAGCGTAGCAGGAGGGTGGAGAGAGAAAGAGGGAGAGCGCGGGAGGAGAGTAAAGTTGAATAGCAGGGGGGCGGGAGTGGGAGAGCGGGTGAATGAATGTGTTGTGGATCTATTGTGCCCAGCTGCTGAATGGAGTGTTAGTAAGTTAAGTAGTAGCTGGTGATTTACACCTCTGAGTCCATATCAGCTGAAGTGGGCAAACAATACCCTTTCATAAGCAACATTCAACAAGGAAAAGAACCTTGTAGAACTGTGCTATTCTGGATCTAAAGTGGGGTGAAGTGTTTTGGAAGACTGTGCTTACAAGAAGACACTTCAGCAGAAAGGAAGAAGGGGAATGGAGGAGAGGGGCAGACAGAGCAAGAGAGAGAAAGAAAGAGAGAGAGAGAGAGAGAGAGAGAGAGAGAGAGAGAGAGAGAGAGAGAACTGACGAGCAGGGAAAGGCAAGTTGTCTCATTTTAGCTTTAATGCAATATTTTTTAGCCAATGTGATAATTAAGTCTTCTATAAGCACACTACATGATGTTTTCACTGAAAGATAAAAAGAGTGGCATTATCAACTGTGTTCAAATTTATCACAAGGCTGTGGTTTTTTGTTACTGTTGTGAGTGTGCATGTGTGTTTAGGCGTTGGAGTAGTATTGCTTATAATCTCCATGCTCTCTGTACTGGCTGCAGGTTTCCAGAGATTAGCTTCCCTTCTCCCTCTGAGCTTTGAGCTATGTTCAGCACCTTAAAGCACTTCCCTACCTCTCCAAATGTGGACGTTTTTATTTGTTAAATATGTTTTCAACCATTTTCTCTGGCAACCTCTCACTTTCTCTGTCAGCCTGTGCCTCACAGTCGGTGAGAAATGTTGAGACGCCAGTCATGATGAGCACAGCCACTCAGCATAGGGATCCTGAACGCAGACCTATCCATGGTATTAGAACAACAAGCCCTGTGACGAATGGGAGAAAATAGAGTTGCGCTGTGAGTGTGTGTGTGTGTGTGTGTGAGTGTGGGTCAGCGGCTACGCGTTTGCCTTTCTGATTTGTTGAGAAAGAGGGATATTCAGTCGACCATTCTGACTGTGTTGCACTGCAGAATTGTGATAAGGGCCAGACACATGCAGGGACACACAATCATTCACCTAATCAGCAACTGCATTCCATACTGCAGTGCCCATTCTGCTCTGCATATAGATTGCAAGGAAGATAGTCTGCAGGTTCTGCTGAAGTGTTACACACACACACACACACACACACACACACACACACACACACACACACACACACACACAGACTCACACTGGCACATGCACTCTGAAAGGCAACACACACAATTGCTGCAGGAGCAACAGTTTGCTCTAGACTGGCTCCCCAAGCCCAGGAGACCTCCTTTCAGAGACCCCAGAGACCTCAGCCATCCACCTAATGCTCCTCCATCCCTTTCCAATTCAATCTTTCCTCTGTTCCGTTCCTCCCCCTTCTCTGCCCTTCCCGCCCCAGAGAGTTCTCAGTTCTGACAGAACAGTTAATCATACACTCTCTGCAGGACTCATCCTGTGTGTGTGTGTGTGTGTGTGTGTGTGTGTGTGTGTGTGTGTGTGCGTGTATGTGTGTGTGTGTGTGTGTGTGTGTGTGTGTGTCAGTGTGTGCATGCGTGTGTCCAGATGTACACCTTAATTTTCAACAAGACAAAGGATCTTTCTCTCTCACCTCCATTTTTTACTCTATTCTTTTCAAATATGTCTTCCGCAGTTGGCTATAATTCTTTTTAACAGTGTGGAAAATAGCACAAATATAGCCAGCTGTGAACACTAACACTATTTTTTGGAGTGATGGGTACAAAAGGTCTATGATGGAGTACCCCAGCAATTTAAAATTGGACTGGAACAGGAACCACTATTAGTATTTACAAAAGAAGGGCTAAACTAAAAGGAACCCAAATAGCCTTAGGCACCACTCCGACATTGCACAGCCAATACAGTATTCTACCCTCAGGCCAGAGATACAGGTCACTCACATTTGAGCCATGTCGAGTTTTGTGCTTACGTCCTTTATACTCATGAATAGTTTATTTATTTATTTATTTATAAATACATTTCTAACATTCTTTTAATGTTTGTATTGCCTATTATTTATGTATTCTGCTTTGCAAGTTTTACTGACCACTGTTGGACTGCTGCTATGTGATGTGTGTCGTATATTGTGTTGTGTTGCTGTGTATGTGAACTGTATGTGCAATGATGTTCTACACAAATGAAGTTCCTAATGGATAAATACAGTTCATTGAATTGAATTGAATTGAATTGAATTGAATTGAATTGAATTGAATTGAATTGAATTAAATAGATTCCCAATTGTTGACATTTGTCCTAAAACAATAATAAGGTGCCCATT
The DNA here is from genome assembly GCF_004354835.1 of Perca flavescens. Taxonomy (NCBI): domain Eukaryota; kingdom Metazoa; phylum Chordata; class Actinopteri; order Perciformes; family Percidae; genus Perca; species Perca flavescens. The sequence continues at coordinate 24,665,703 of NC_041332.1, forward strand.
TAAACACTGCAACTGATTTTGCTTACTGTACTGTAATACTTCCTTCTGTTCATACTGGCCATAAAAAGATCCCTTCCTAACACACTTACAATGGAAGTGATAGGGGACAAAATCCACAGTTCTGTGTAAATAATATACTTTAAAGTTAATCTAAAGTTGATATGAGGCTGCAGCAGTGAAATCAAAGACAAAATCAATCAATTGTGAAACTATCCTTTAATATTGCATTTCCAAAAAGATGGTGGATTCACAAGAGTTGTATTTAAAAAGAAGAATGGTCAGATACAATGCAGTATAGATCCTCCTGTCTTTTAGTCCATAATATGGGTCAAGATCCTACAATTCCCATTATGCAACTTGGTATCAATATTACCTTGACTCTCCCTGAAACTCACACCTTTCAAATTCCTGCCCATAGCTTGCAACACAGGCTTTTTGATAAGAATGTGTAGTCTCCAAGCCGTAAAATCGGTGGAGTGCCTCTTTAATCAGAAGTAAAATGTCTTGAACTCTGGTCTGTTGAGGCTGCTGTTGGTGAAGGAGCTGGCAATTATGTATGTGTCTTCCATGGTGGATTTCTCCTTTTATGACTATTGTTAGTCCGGAAAGCTGAAATCTGAAACTTTCCACACGTTGTCGCCTTCTGCCTGTGGTGAGAGGTCTCCAGCAAAGATGACTGAGATGTTATGGATTGTTGTGAGGAATCAGCCATTTCAAGACTTGGAAAATATCTCAGCTAATGAAGTGTGAACCTACTAGGCTTATGCTTGATTTTGATGCGTGAAACTACAAATGTGGTGCGAAATGTGTCGCTTTCAGTATGCTGGCTCAGTTTTAAGTGGGCTTTATTGGTGCTGTCAGCCAGGACAGGAGCAACCTGACAAGTCACGACTACCCGATCAACTCACTATTAGACTGTAGAGTCTCCATCCAGTTAATGTGCTGAGTTGTGAGTTTTTTACTCCACCATACAAAATAAATATCTTAACAAATTCTGATTTAAAAAGCATTATGTAAATCAGCTTTTAGAGATAGAGATCTGAAAAACATATTAATTAATTACTGTTTAAATTATGACACCTGAAACCACATATACAATTTCTTTTTGATGAACTTCAGGCTACAGTGGCCTATTCCAGATATATGCACAGGTGCAACAAACAGTTCAAGAAAATGGAAGAAAAGTAAAAACACATATATCCAAGTGGACAGTGAACTAACCAAAATTAAGAACAAAGTTTGCAACCAACTCGCTGCTTGATAAAAAACATGTTGCTGCTTTGTGCAGTATTGTTAATATTGGTGATGATACAGTAATGACCTGTAACATTCCTCTTATATTGAAACTTCAGAAACCAAGTCCAGCCTGAGGTAAATGTAAGTTAAATGCTTCCATTCACAGCAGTCAATGATCAATCATACATGCTCACTCACCACCCTGACCTCCAAACCCATGCTTTTTCTGCTTTGGCATTGGACATTGGCACTGACGGTAAATCATGAGGTGCGGATCATCCAATATGAGCATAATTTTATAGTGGAAATTGCTTTTTATTCTGTTGCTTTGACTGGGTGCATATATTTCTTCTTTCACAGATGAAATACAAGACACAAATTGCCCAGAGTGTCACAGCCTCCAGACATCAAGGACAGTTACAACATTTTTCTACCGAACCAACCCCCTCCTGCTACCTCATCTTTGTTTGCTGATTGAGCTTCAGCAACAGTTTTGTCCCTGGAGTCATCACTTGTATGAACACTGCCCACCACCTCTAACTCTCTTACCACATCTGCCACCCAGCCAGACTAACAGTCAAATCACTACACACCCACCTCATAAAGTGCTAGACTCAAGTATTACCTGTTACTATTTCATACACAGCAATCATAAGTTCCGTAATCAACTGTGTTAAATATTCTGTACATGTGATTTAACAATAAATATAACATAAGCAACAATAAGATGTGGTGTTTGTCTGTCTCTAATCACTTTACATCGGTTTGTTACTGTAATGTACATGTATACACCTACTTATAGTTATTTACCTGCACGTATATAAGATATTATTAAAATGCATCAGATAGAAATATATTACTTTTACGTTTCTTTCGTTGGAATTCATGACATTTTTTTTAGGTTTTTTCTAAAACCTTTTCCTACTTATTTCTTTCTTACAGAATCAAATATTGGGACCAACAATGTAGAAATGTAGAAAACCTGTGTAAAAACCAGGGGTGTAAAAATGTGATCATTATAAGTATTTAAGAGTTTCTATCACAATATGCAGAAATTAAGTTGGGGCTTTTAATGTGTGGAAAAAATAAAACACCCTCGGTTAATATTCTCATCTTCCATGTTTTTCACTTAAAGTTATTTTTATTTTTATGGCAAACCATCCTTGTTCTCCCTCATGCTAATGTTTTAATGCTGATGGACACACATACTCTCCCCCCTCTCTCTCTCTCTCTCTCTCTCTCTCTCTCTCTCTCTCTCTCACTCGCTCTCTCTCCCTCTCATACACACACACACACACACACACACACACACACACACACACACATATCCATCAAGTGTGCATGGAAGTGTTGTGTGAGAGAATATTACAAGTCAGCAATTTTGAGGTGTGAAAATTGCTCTTGCTCACCAGGATATTTTTAATTTCCTATTAAATATCATTACACTCACGTGATTATGCATTTAAACCGCACCCATGCACATATACACACACCTGCACACACACTGTGTGACTGCCCATGTGATGCTCGTCCTCCATTTCATTATACAGGGAGACAGAGTGAGCTATTCTGGGAGAGAACGGTAGCACTTCGTTGGTTGCTCAGCTAAACAGATATCTCCAATAGCAACTGAGACCTATGGCCTCCCCCCTGTGGTGTCCAGCTCTCATACTTGTGTTTGTCAGAGTCCATGTGTGTGTGTGTGTGTGTGTGTGTGTGTGTGAGAGAGAGAGAGAGAGAGAGAGAGTGTGGGTGTTTGCATGGGATCATCCCCCTGTGTGTGCAGCTCTTAAGTGTGTACCTGTGTTTTGCATGTGTGTTTGTGTGTGGCGAAACAGGATGCGATCTATAACTCACAAATCTATAACAGTGGCACACAGCGAGGGATGAACACGTTAGTGTCAGTTGCAGACGAGGGAGACGAGCAGAGGAGAGGAGTGATGTGACTGTTATTGATCCTGCCTGGTAATTACAGCGCGATTTATTACCAGGGAGAGAGAGGGAGAGACAGAGAGAGACGGTATCATATTTAGTTTGGGGTTGTAAGTCAGGTTTTTGGCGAGAGTGAACAAGGTCAGAGAGAGACAGAGATAGATCACTTTACCCCTCCCTCCCTTGAGTGCTTTGCGATCTGATCACTGTTGTGCTTTCTGACATCCTCCCTCGTCCTTTCTCTTTCCACTTATTCCTATTTTCTATTTTTTGAAATCCTGACATAACCATATGAGGCTGTGTGCATTCATGTTCAGCACATGTAGACTTGTGTTTGTTTTCTTGAACACATAAGCCTTTCCGTACATGGTGCCTCCTTGCCTGTCAGAAGCATCACTTGTAATCAGTGCTGAGATGAGGTGTTGATATGATATCAAATGAAGGTGCACTCTGTCACACGAACAGCAAGCCTGCAACTGTTTGTGGCTTGTAAAAGTGTGGGAGTGTTGGGTTGTTTACAGAGATGTGCTGGCGTAAAGCATGATCTTGTGGGGATGTGTGCACATTTATGTGTGTTTCTGTTTGTGTGGAGGCAATGTTGTTCCTGAATAGGTCAAAAACTATGTTTCTATTGGTGTACCACATCCTGTCTTTCAATGAGTCACACAGAAAAACAAACCTGTACCAAAACACTCTATTATGATCCTACTCATGTAGATGTTTGGTTGAACTGTAGACGTGGTGATTTTTTTGTCGTCCTGACCACAAACTGTTTTGTAAATATTTCACCAGATATAAAAAAAAGAGATTTTGCAATTTTCTGTTCTACACACAGAAACACACATAAGAAGATAAAAAAACATGAACACAAAGAGAAGGTGTAAAGGCAAAACTAAAACGATGTGCTTTTCAAGGTAAAAAAAGACATCTGATATAGAGAATGGTGTAAATCAGATTGTTACTTTAAATAATAAGGTGATTGAAAGAGTCTTAACTTACAAATACTTGGGCTTTCTTTTATACAACAATGTGTCTTTTAAACTATGAGTGTCTTAGGAAAAAACTCACCAAAACAAATGCTGTTTTTCCTTTGGTGCAAAGAAGAAATGAATTCAACTAACAGTTTTAACAGCACTTAATTACATGCATGCAAATTCGGCATCGCTGAAAATGTTAGATTCTGTGTGCCATGCTGCGTTACGTTTTGTCTCTGACTCGGGTTTCCGAACACATCATTGGATGAGAAAGTGGGTTTGCCTTCTTTATACAAATGTAGAATGGAGCACTGGTATATTTTTCCTTATGAGGCCGTGTTGCACAAGCTGCCTTCTTATTAATGTTCTCTACTGACGCCGAAAGCTATCGGTAGCTGCACCCTTCGGTCACACGGACAAAGGATGTACGTCATTCCTCCAACCCGTACTGTGTTTGGTGAAAGTTTTTGCTTCGTCATCTTCGTGTGAGCTACAAAGTCACCTTAATCTAGATTATTTTATTAGCATGGAAGATTTTAAAAAAAGGATAAAGGACTTCCTGACCGCTGAATGCACATGTCCTGTTACAGAATTTTCATTTTCTTAGTGTTTAATGTAATTTTTCTGTTTTGTATTAAGTCTGTTGTTTGCTGTTTGTTACTGTATGTTGAAACTTTGATGCTGCTGCCTTGGCCAGGACTCCCTTGTAAAAGATATTCTGAATCTCAATGGGATTATTTCCTGGTTAAATAAAGGTTAAATAAAATAAATAAAAAAATGTGTAACCATAATGCAAAATTAATTGTTTTTTTTATAGTTTTGTTCATTCTTATAATAATTTTACTCATATTGTGATTATTCTTACTGTTGAGCTGTTTTAATGTATCAATACTTTTAGATTTATCATGAGTTAAACCTGGTATCACTGTCACTGTGTCACGAGCCAAAGCATTAAGAGATTGTTGTAGCAACCAACGTAATAATAACTTAGATTCATATAGCGCATTTCATGAAACCCAAGGGCGCTTTCCACAAGAACAGGGGGACAGGGGAAAAGAAAATACAAGGCCAACACAAACACGGACTGAAAAGAAGTAAAAACCGGGTGCTAAATGGAAGGGGGACGTGATTTAATGTCTGCTACTGATGTAGGCACATTGAAAAGTTATTTTATGAATGAAAAAGACATATTACATACCTGAGGGCCAATTCGGGGTGGGATTTGAATTATTTGCAATCCCATAATTGTCTCCATCTGATAAAAGCCCAACTGAGATTGACTCAGGTTTTCGCCTGTCGTCTGTCCCTTTCCTCTTTAGTTTTTAGTTGTTCTTCGTTTAATTTCCTTATTCTGTGATGGCCCTGCCCCAGTATCAGCCATAACTACAACAGATAACTTCTTAAATAAAATGAAAATACAATTAGACCTATATAAAGATATCTCCTGCTATCCTTTACCTGGCTGGATACTCACTAACACTGGCTGGATACTCACTAACCGGTGTTACGCCGAAATCTGTGACCCATCAGAATGTGTGACTGTAGAGCCGGTCTACCTGCTGAAATCATTTTGTGACTTTGCGGGAAATATCGAACACGGGCAAAGGCATTAATAAAAACTATATAAAAATGGCTTTCTTAGTCTGGTTTGCTGTTACAGGTCATTTATGACCATCAGATGAAAAATCACACAGTTTCAGAAACATTTAAAAGTTACATATAGTTCCTTTAACTTAAAAATTAAACCAGGCCCTACTTTCACTGTACAGTACTGTACATGCTTCGTATTTGTATCAAAGCAATGCATATAGGCCTGATAGGAGTATCATGTTATACTGAAGAATGCATTAGATTAAAATTAGGAGTTTATCTGTGACTGCTAAATAAATAATTGATTTGATTATTCATAGCAGAGTATAGTTTGCTGCTGTATGTTGCTATGGTAATCCTGCATTTGGCAGAATTCCAGTAATAGATTGATTTGGTCTGGTTATTCTATACATAGACTATTCTGTGTGGATGTGTGTGCGTGTGTACATGTGTGCTGTCGTACATCTTTGCCTTATCAATCTGTAAGCGCTGTATTGATTGGCCAAAAGATATTCCCTCTAATGTGCTTGGGGATCAGGAATTGGGGGGGGGTGACGGGACACAGCTTTCACTTAGCCTCCAAGCTCTTAAGAGAATCTCTATCTATCAACGTTTCCAGGCATGTGGAGGGGTCAGTAGCAGGTAGGTGGTTCGATCCCACACACACACACACACACACACACACACACACACACACACACACACACACACACACACACAAGAAGAAGCAGAAATCATTAAAATAGCAACAGCATCAAGCAGCCAACACACCTAAGCAAAGCTCGAGCTTGTTGTTGTTTACACTGTGGGAGGCAAAGAGCTGATGCATCTCGGGGAGCTGCTAGTTTGAGCAATAGATCCTGCTCTTTGTGGAAACAGCCAGGAGAGAATGGTATCGTTATTAGTGCCAGGGCTCAGGGTCTAGTTAGTGTTTAGTGTGAGCGTACAACAATCTGCCCAATGTTTTGTTTTGTTTTTAATTAGGGGGGTAAAGCGTGAACATTGCATTGTCTGTATGCCTCCTGCCCTGACTCCAGGGATAATGTGATGCATCGTGATGATAATGTCTTTCCCTGTTTTTACACTCGAGCTCCATTTGCTCTCTTCAGGCCTCAAACAGGACTACTAACAGGGCCACCATTTAGCTCTCAGCAGGGAGAGAGAAGAGGGGGAATCAGTCGCTCCTCCTCTCTTATCTCTCACTTAACAAAAGCCTCTGATGAAGACAACAAGCATTCTCCCGCTCTCTGTCTCTCTCTTGCTCTCCTCTGTTTAACTGTCAGAGTGCTAGTTGAACATGGCAGCTCAGACACTTTTCACATCTCTAGTCCTTTGTGTGTGTGTGTGTGTGTGTGTGTGTGTGTGTGTGTGTGTGTGTGTTTGTGTGTGTGTGTGTGTGTGTGTGTGTGTGTGTGTGTGTGTGTGTGTGTGTGTGTGTGTGTGTGTGTGTGTGTGTGTGAGAGAGAGAGAGAGAGAGAGAGAGAGTGGCTGCATCCTTGAGCACATTGTTGTATAAAGCACAGGCTTGCTTGTGTCTCTGCACTTGCTTGCCGGTGTTTGTGCTTTGTATACTTGCACCCTGGCCTATGTGTCATTACATGAGTTTGTGTAATAAGATGACCATATGCTTACATGTATGTGTGGATTCTCATTCTCTACTTCTTTTGTTTGCAGCAGTGAACGTCTCCATAATTATCTTTAGGGTTAACCCAAACATGCGTGGAAACACATGCACATTGTAGCCAGTCTATGTGTAGCTGACTAGTTTTCATTTATGGCTTGTTGTCTCCAACTAGCACCATCACAGAAGTGGTTCTCGCAATGTGGAGGAAATGGGTGAATAGCCTCTCAAATTACACTTCACTCACTGACACTAATTTACATACAAACACAATCGCACTCCAATCCATACCTTCATTATCTCTGGATTCTATTCTGTAGGGCATGATATTCTGGCTGTTATATTTCATTCAAGCTCTGTTTCTCGGAACCACTGCTTAGTCATTACACTAACTGAAAGCCGCAACTAGGGCTTCCAGTGAGACTAAATTTTTCAAGCTAAGTAAAGTAAAACTAACATGATACTAGTATGCAAATGGTTTCTTTCTCAACGCTATGTGTTCTTTATGTACACTGGCTGGGTGTGCATATGTATGTATGTATGTAGCCCACAATCAGCTCCAACATCACCCCCCCCCCCCCACACACACACACACACACACAAAATAAGCTCTATTGTAAGTCAATTCTAATGTGAATGAGGGGCCCAGAAGTTCCATTGAGATGTGTGTGAGTGAGTGTGTGTCAATGCAAATAGGTTAGAGAGATTGATGAACTAGTAGGAAGGGAGAAGGAAACACCTAATCAAGTTAAACAACACTGTGTGATTGACATGCTATGCCTGGTTGATTGACATTCTACAGAAGTAGGCCTAATGGGGCTGATTCACATGTGGGGGAACATGAATGAGTGTTTTTTGAATAGTGAATATCAGAAATGTCTCGAAGCCTATTCATTCCCATGATTGATACCAGTCTTGATTATGTGAAATGCATTTTTACACCATCTATAGTCTAAGAGTTCCTCTTCCTTCTCATTCTTTTTATCCGTGAGTTCTACATCTTGTGCAAGGAGCAAGGCGCACCATTAACTTGCACCGGTGCGTATCCGTGCATGACATCCTTCATCCGAATAACCAACTAACGGGCCGTGAGCTTTTACCGGGGCCCGTGATCGCTGATGCCCGAGAAAAATGCTGTTTGTGTCAATCAAACCGAGCCCCCTCCCCTTCTTTCCTTTCTAGGCTACCTCTCTCTCTCTCCCTCATTCTTCCCCGCTTGCGCTCTCTCTCCCTCGATCGCCTCTACTTGTGTAGGCGCTCTTAAACCATAGCATTTACGCACGGCACTCAGTCGTTAACGGGCAGCCTGATATCGGTGCTCCTCCGTCTATACTAGCTGGCTAATCTCCTCCTTAAAGAGCGGAGATAAGGTAGAAGTGAGCAGAGCGGGAGAGAGGAGAAGACCGCGGGGGAGACGAAAGAGAAGAATGATGAAAGGGGGGAGGAGAGCCGATCATTCCGGCTGCCCGCATCTGCTGTTCTAGCGGAGGGTAGAGAAAGAGGAGATGGCACAACGCTTCAGCATCCAAAACCAACGGGAGTGGTGCGCCACCGAGACCGGAGCCCCGGACCCACCCGAAGCAGCATCCCACACCGCTCTCCCATCACGCCTCTTCCCCGCACGGCAACGCCTCAGCCTCGGTAAGAGGTAAATTGGCGAGCTGGTGCTCGTTCTTAACATAAACTTCAGCGGCAGAGAGCGGGATGGAAAACTCTGGAATTATCTGTTAGTTTGAGTTAATATTTCAGTCTGTTAATAGCCAGGGATGTTTATGCCGCGGGGTCCTTTCTTTTTTCATTAGAGATTTACTGCTCAAACAGAATAGGCTAGATTAATTACCATTTTTATTTTTTCCTCCAGTTGTTTTGTGTTTATCCTACTTAACACCACGGCACTTTCTTCACTGTTAATCTAATTTAATTAACGTTGGATGATTCAGAAATGATTGCAGTTATAGGCTAAATAGCAATTATTAGTAGGCTATGACCACTCAAACCACACAAAAAACACACTATTGATTTTGAAGTTAAGTACATCTTTGGTTTGCAATTTGATATAGAATAAAAAAATGGTCAAACACTTTTTTTTTTTTACCTAGCATTTGATAAAATAAAATGCATGAAAAACGACTCTTAGGCCGTGTATTTTTAGCTTTCTTTTTGGTATTGCATGATTTAGCATACCATTGGGAGTCTTAGTTATTAAAATGACAAGAGGAAAACTTCCATGTGAGGTCTCTTGTGGTAATCCAATTCCAGCGCCATCTAGTGGCTTTAATAGTGAAACATGCATACCTGCAGTAACAGGTTAAACCATCACTCACCTATAGTTTAGAAACTCAGCTGTGTGTCAGAATTGATGTCTTTCCTCATTTGTAATTTCAAAACTCCAGTTTGAATTAACCTCCTCTAAGACTGAATAAGAGCACCCTCCTTTACTTGGTACAAAGACGATTTCCTCTACATGTTTGGCGTGTAATACAACTCTTAACACCATAAGCTGTTTAAGAGAATTAGTGTACAGTAGTAATTCAAGTACCATTGAAGATGACACACATTTTATTCAACAAAAAATACTACTTTCTTCTGGCTATAAAGAAACAGCTATGAGTTATTTTCCTTCTTTTTTCATTTTCTGGTATCATATTTAAGGAATATCTCCCTCCTCTATGACCTTCTCTTTGCGTGTGTTCTCTAAAGGCAAGGAACAAGGAGAGAAGGGTGGGGAACGTGAGGGAAGACTATTGATATTCAAGCAGACAGAAGGAAAAAAAAAAAGAGGGGGTGTAGAAAGATAGAGAGAGGGCAGGAGTGAGGCATCGAGAGAAAAGATAGAGAAAGAGATGCTGTGGGATCTTTTCTTCTCCCTGGCTCCCGGCACATACATTAAGATGCTAATCCTGGTCTTTTTTGTCTCTTTCTATAATTCATTGCATTTTGTTCCTCTCTCGGCTCTGTCTCTCTTATTCTTGCACTTTTCTCTTCTTCTCCATTTCCTCTGTACTGTCACAGGCTCCCCCCAGATTAGTGCTCCTGGCAAAAGGATCCCAACTCTAATTTTGTGGTATTTCAGATGATTAGGTTCAGAAATAGGACAGAAGTGCACAGAGTTTCGCGCAATTAGAGGAATTCTCTGTAGAGCTTTATGGGACTGATTAGTTGAGCTCCCATCCACCTCCCCACACTGCCACATTAACACACAACCAGCTGTTGTTTATTTGCAAGGATTGACTTTTGTGTTGTGTTTGTGCTTTTAACTGTGATGTCTCTTTGTGTGTGTGTGTGTGTGTGTGTGTGTGTTTGTGCCAGAGGTCGGATAAACCCTAAGGATGCGAGTTGTTTTCAATCAGCTCTGTAGTTACCAGCTGTGCCCTCACATTCCCCAGGGTGGCACAACCTAGGTACGTGCACACCCGCAAGCACGTTCGCAGAGAACTAATGCATACTATTCAACCTTGCCCAACAAATTCACTCTTTCTTCTTTTCTCCTTGTCCCCTTTTTCTGCAGGCATTAATCATCACTCCCTCTGTCTCTGCATGTGATTCCTCTGTGAGGACTGGAAGGAGAGTACCTCGACTGCATTTCCTCAATGAAGACCTTTCTTCCCCAACATCCGGCACAGCTCCCTTCTCCACCTGCCATGGTGACATGACACACCCCTGAGTGGCTTTGCTCCTTTCTTGCACGGATAGACACTCTCTTGGGCTTCTGAAACCCCTAAACTTGTGCAGACAGTCTTTAGCCTCCAGCAAACTAAAAAAGACATCTCCTTGGACACACAACACCTCCCTGTTCGCGATGACGGTGGCTGTGCGATTCCGTCGCCACTTACGTAGGCTCCTGCTCCTGCTGGCCTCCTGCTGTCTCCTCTCCCTCCTCCTCTCTGCCTACTTTCTGTTTACAAACTCCTCCCCTTCCATGCAACTTGGACAATCCCCCGAACCCGCCTGCTCCCAGCCACTCTCCCCATACCATCAACTTCCATACCCGTACCCCCCTAACCCCCCTCACACACTTGTCCACACTGACCAGGTTGTGCTGGTGCTGGTGGAGTCCCAGTACTCCCAGCTGGGTCAGGACATTGTGGCTATATTGGAGTCAGCACACTTTCAGTTTCGCATGGAAATCGCCTCAGGGAAGGGCGACCTTCCGCCGCTGACAGAGAAAGGCCGTGGCCGATATTCACTCATCATTTATGAAAATCTATTAAAGTATGCACATGCTGACACATGGAACAGACAGCTGTTGCATCAATACTGTACTGAGTACAGAGTGGGCATCATAGGTTTCTACCGCTCCACTGAGAGCTCCCCACCTCTCCTCAAACTCCGAGGCCTCCCGCTGGTGCTTAGGACCAACCAGGCACTTTGGGACTGCTGTGTGGTGTCTAGCTCACCTCTCCTTCACCTGACCAAGCCCGGTACAGATCGAGGGGCTTTACCTGGGGAGGACTGGACCTCCTTCTCCTCCAATCACTCCTCCTACCAGGCCGTGCTGCATGCACGGGCCAAGGAGGGAGCAGGGGCAGGTAGTGGTGATAATCCAGGGCCTGGCTTTAGTTTAGGCCTCCAAGCCACTGTGGTGCAGGACATGGGACTCTATGATGGGGTGAGGAGGGTGCTATTTGGCCAGGGACTTGGCTACTGGCTCCATAGACTCATCCTGGTGGATGCCATCTCCTACCTCACAGACAGGAAGCTTACTTTGGGTCTGGACCGGCACATACTGGTGGATATTGACGACATCTTTGTGGGCAAGGAAGGGACACGCATGAACGCCAAGGATGTGAAGGTATTGAGGGGGATGTGTGTGTGATAATCTGCGAGTGAGAAAGAGTGGATTAGAGGGGGGGAATTATTGTCGGGTCAGTGATGTTGATTCGATTTTTCTTTCTGCTATCAACTTCTAAAACACTTATTGATGGCAGTGCAGTGGTGATAATATGGTATGTTTACTTATTGCTGTGTACGTCTGCAGACACCTCAGCAAAAGATTTTACCTGGAGTGTATTTCGGGGTATTTTAGCTCAGATACGGGTGCACCAAGAGAGTATTTGGGAAAGCTCATGCATTTGCGTGTGTGTAATGTCTGTGCGAGTTGTGTCCTAAGTGCATAGTGTTGGGGCACAGCGAGAGGGTATTTATCTCAACTAGAGGTTTAGCCAGAAGTAAAGAGGCCATTTAAGGGAACAAAGACGTTTAGTGAAAGAGAGAAAGCGAGGTAGTGAATGAGCCAGTGAAAAGATGAATGGCACTTATTCCTCTTTTCCCACGTTCCTCCTCTTAGGGAAACTAAAGAAGAGTCAGCCATGCAGCCCGCCTCTCAAGACAGCTATTGTTTCAACACACACGCTTGCATGAGCAAACACACACAAACACACACATACATACATACATACATAGACATATACTTAGACATGCACCTCCACAGATGTATTAGCAGACACTCACATGCAAATGAACCCTAATTTCTGTAGGAATTTAATATTTTTAAAAAGAGGGGGAAAAACCTTCTCAGGTTTGCTGGAGTGTGGATAAAACGCTTCTGCAAAAGGAATTCTGTTTGAAATCGGTAGTCACATTCTCCCACTGCGTCCTCAAGGACCATTCAAGAGAAACAAATTGTGTTTGGTAGGTTTTCATGTGTGGGAGTGTGTGTATGTGTGGGACTTTAAGACAGGTGAGATTTATGCTGCTCTGCGCTGATGTGCATGAGCCAATCCCATCTGCCTGTCTCACTGCAGCCACGGGACATACATGATAGGAAAGTGCGTTTGTGTATATATCCATCTATATATATATATAGATATATATATATATATATATATATATATATATATATATATATATATATATATATGTGTGTGATTGTGTGTTTGTGTGTGGGTGTTTTCTGAATCACAACTTTAGATTAGAATGTCACATCCTGTCAATGGTTGACACATGTCTCGTCAGGCGCAAAAAAAAAGGAGCCACCTGTCTATAGTTGGAGGAGATTAGAGGAATGGGGAGGCTGAGAAAACTGGAGGGCAGTGGGTGGTGAAGTGGAGAGGAATTCCACCCTTGAATATAAAAAAGATGCTTGTATCCAAAAAGGATAAAAGAGTGCATATTCACACACACACACACACACACACACACACACACACACACACACACACACACACACAGAGTGCACACATACCCATGCACATACACATTCACAAAATGAGCACACAAGCGCTCTCTAGTTGGAGTATTCATTTTAAGTCTGCCTGACTCTTCAGCTTTGTAGCATAAATATACATGAGGATGAACCAGTGCCATAACAGAAGGACAGGGAGGTGGGGATGGAGGAAGAGGGGGAGAGAGAAATAGAGAGAGAGGGGCAGAGAAAGAGAGAGTGATGTCATTTGAAACACTCACTCCTTCCACACTTTTTCTCTCTCCTTCAGGATTGTTGGCAATCACAGAGAGGAAGACTAGAGGGAAAAAGAGGGAAAGGTGTTGGAGGGAGGACGCTAGGGGGGAGGCGGAGTATGTCGCCTACGGGGAAGAGCTAGCAGCTAACTTCACAATTTCAGAGAAACAAAATGCTAAAGGGAAATGGGGAAGCAGAGGAGGCGAGCAGGAATATGATGATTAGTAGCAGCCCTCCCTTCAGAGATGGAGAGCCTCAGTTAGAGTTGTCAGAGTAGAGTTTGAACAAGGTGTAATTTACGTGACAAGTGCGTAGGGCTAGGTACCGAATTCTAAACTTTTTAGACACCGACCGAATTGCATCCTTAGTATCGAGTGCGAAAAATGCCTAGTCATTCAGTACCAAATTTCAATACCTAAGGAGTAAATCTCATCAGCGTCAGTGAGCCAATAAGCATGCAGCATGCTTCTACTAAGATCTAATAATGCTGGTGATTGGCTGTCTAACATTACACGTTGTGGAGGCCGGCAGGAAAAACGCTACATTACGCACAGAGACAGGGCTCACGTACTGTAGTAGGAGCTGAGAAAGATTTGTGCCGTAATGTGTAATGTTGTAATTTATTTTGGTTAAAATGGATTTTAAAAAATTTGTATAGAAAAAAGTATCATTCAATAACCTGTATCAAAGTCATGGTATTGGTATAGGTACCGGTATCGAACTTTAAAAAATGAAAGTCTTTCCATTCTAGCAAAGTGTCAAAACAGATCCAACAAATCTACATTTGAGCATGTTAAGTCTTCAGTAATTTTGCCCTTACTTTATCAAGACATCTAAAGATATTTGATTCTAAATATTATAGCACTGCAAAAAAAAAGCAAATGTCAGTTATGCGACACCACAGCAGAAAACAAATGAGTGAATCATTATGAGTGACACACAAATTATGTGAAAATGTAAATCCTCTCTCATCCCTGGTGCTTCAAAAACAGCTTATGTCTAACACTGCATCAAAGTCTATGTAACATGATGTGTTATTGACCAATTAGTAGGACAAGGCATTTGCAGTGCCAATGTTAGAAATCCCCTCTTACCTCTAAGCCAACATTGAATCTCCTGTTCTCCCCGAGAGAAAAAGAGAAAGGAGTGAGACAGAGAGAGAGAAAGGCCAATTAAAATGTCTCCCTCATTCTCTCTGCACTCTTCATTAGTCTCACCCCACGAGTTCATCTGGTGACAAACAATACCTACACCCCTCCTGTCTGCACACACACAGCTGTATTTCCTCTATTAAAATGATTCACAGAGAGGCACCCCATGGATGACATTTTTCAAAATGAGGGATGATGCCAGTCAAAAACTCCCCTCAATGATTTGCGTGAGCCAGCGTGTTTTTTAATTCATGCCTGTAGGTATTCTCCTCTTCTCTCCCTCGGAGTGGTCTTTAGGGAGGTGTCCAATTCTCATCTTCAGATCCCTCTTCATCACCTCCTCCTTTCTCCCCCTCCTCCTTTTCCACTCACCTTCTTCCTCACCCCCTCCCCGCTTGAGTCATTGATCACTATCTGTGACCTATTTGTATTTCTCCCTAAACCTCTCTTTTAACTTGTTCCCACTCTCCCCCCCCAAGGTGCTTTCTGAAGTGGTGTCATACATTGAGGCGACACACAAACATGTGAACAGACATACTGTAAATGAACTCAGAAGCCAAGACAAACGCTCTCCTGGGCTGCATTTACTTGAAATGACTCAATATTTAGCATTTTTTTGTATCTAAAGGAAGGTGGCTTAGTAATATGCCCAGTTATGTCATTCTCAGAACATTTCTGTGTAGGTTTGTGGCATGCAAATTATCCTCATGTTTTTTTGGGTGCAAGTTAGATTGTCCAGTGATGGAGTGTGATCATGTCAGAGGAAATCCCCCCGCATTTTGCACATTTGATTGCAGTCAGTCTCTTGTACTCCTGAAAAGGAATAATTGGCTCAATAAGATTAAAACATGCTTTTCCAAAGACACAGTGGGGCAGTTGCTGCACTTTCATTACTTTGTTTAATTTGACAAGTCAAATAACTGCTTCCATGTGGCCTAATGAGCCATAAAGTGCCATTTTCCCTGTAGGACTGAATAGAAAATCTGTTTTAACATTTTATTAAATAATATATAAAAATTTTCTATATGTTACTGCCTTCCACTAATGACTGAGGAGAACGGACAATGGGGTAGGGATGTTTGAAATGAAGAACATACATGTCCAGGCTAAAGTATTTTTTTTCATGTGCTCATTATCACTTTGGTCTGGCGGTACAATCTGGCTATAGTTGAACAAAAAGGATTTTCACAAAATGGCAATATTCAGACATCAATGAAGGTTTTTGGCATAGCAGTCCCTAATTCTTGTGCAGTCCTACTTAGAGTTAATCTTTAGACTAATTAAGTATGATGCATACAATGCCACTTAGGTCAATGGAACTGAGCTCTTTCCATATGCCTTTATTACTTTGCCAAACGCTATTACATAAGTAATGAATAAAATACATAAACAGTGGAGAAAGATTACTACTGGAGGCAGACAAGGAAATGGGAGAAAAGGAAACTGCTATTACATCTCTTTTGTTACCTGAGGGATACAAATTAAAAAATTTTAGGAATTCTTGAGGCGACCATCATCATTCATTTAATATGTGGCAAAGGCTGGCACCCTTGCTAATGAATCTCAGGTGTGATCTTAATGGGTTTTGAAGTGACAAAGTTGCAGGTGGGAAAGGGAGAAAAAGGAGATTACACATAAGATGGCTGAAAGGAACAGGATATTGCTTCCAGCATGATGCGTCCTGACATCTGCTCTCATTCGCCCCCCTGATCTGGACATATGAGATGATCACAGTCAGCCCTGTAGGGAAGGAGATGTTTTACAGTTACACTATTAGAAAGAAAACAGGTTGTTACATGTTTATGTATCAGCAGTCATTTTTAACATAATGTACAAAAAAGACAGTCATGGCAGTGTCACTGTAATGAATAGCATCTATCAACAAGACAATTATCTTAATAACTTTTTTTGTTTAATTCCATTTTTTGTCAGTGCTCTTGTCCTAACTCCAAATTAACTCTGAGACTGTGGCAGTGTGCCATGCATTTTTCTCCACAAAATGAGGCAGATTTTGCAGTCACAGCAATCACTGAAACTCAAAATCCTTGAGGCGCTGCCAAGTAGAATTTAGTGTAAGTATAGCGGTGCCAAAGCAATCATAAGTACCTTGGATCTGTAAATGCAAGTGAATAGATGATTTTTAAAAGGCATCAATATAAAAAAGCTACATTGACTAGAATCTGACAAGAGAGACTGGAAGTGAGACAGAGAAGGGTAAGCAAAAGGAGGACTGGCATTAACTGGTAAACTGCACTCCCTGCTCATCAAATAGAGATGCCTGACCCAGTTAAATTTGCTGGTCTAGTGTTCACTTGACATGCACAGATACACACACCTAAACACAAACACATGCACTCATGTAGATAAATCAAGAACTTTGACCTGCTTTTGCAAAATAATTAAACCCCGTAAATATGTCCAATTTTCTTGTTCCTCTCAACACACCATCAAATCTGTTTGCGCATAAAATCCCACTTGCAAATAAGTTCTTTTATAATTACTTTTGTTATTTCAGATCTCCCAGCCAGGCTTAAGGCTGTGAAAATAAAAGAGACGAAACAAAGGCAAGTGCAAAGGGAAGAATGACAGAATGGGGATATGGTGGGAAGGTGGTTGGTGTAAAGTGTTTGCGAAAGGCAGTGAATGCCAGCTGTCCAGATGCCTGTCTCCCATCTGTTTGAACCCCAACATCTAGCTGGCGCCTCTTCTACTGCTTACCAAACACACATGCAAGAACACACACACACACACACACACACACACACACACACACACACACACACACACACACTGTCGCTCTCACATACAAACAAACTGGCATTGCTTCTGACACTAGCAGTGTTAGGCAGCTATGGGATTGGGCACATACATGAGGGCCATCGCTAACAGCTAATCCATTTGTGTGCTTACCTTCATCACTAGGATTGTCGAGATCTCTCACACGCTACATAGTCCCACCTCCTGCTAATCCAAATCCCCCTTCTTTCTTATAAAGTAGCACTTATGGCCCATTCCAGCTTTGAGCTCAGTATCCAGTGGACAGATTGGCTCCATGTTGCTCAAAGCCCTCCATTCTCACGGATCTGCTGCCGTTACCCTCAGAAAAACAGCAGGAGGGGACTTCACTGTCCCTCAGAGCCCGAGATAAGGTTTTGTCATAAGCTCAGTGTGCATGTTTCTGTCCAAGAAGTGCACTCCTTTTTATTGCTGGGCATAGTTTGTACCCACAGTTCTGCCTCCTAATGATGATCAACAGTAGTTCTCCCATTGCTCTCTATTGTTGAAAGTAAGGTTTCTGAGAACAACACTCAGGTACTGTATTTAGTTTAAGACCAGTAAACTGACACAATTTGCCCAGCACAATGTTTTTTGTTCACTCAACAAATCATTGCTGTGGTTGTGGTATCCTGATGTTGTTGTGTTATGAATATATTAGTATTGCTCATTTTATTGCATGTTGTCTGGATAAAACCTCTGGATAGGACACAAACACACACTGAGTCGCCAAAATAAAATGTTGCAAAAGCAGGGAGGTTAGGCTACTATGCCAATCACAAGGGCCCTTAAACTGCCAGTATACTTCTACAGAGGTGCTTGTCAGATGGCTGAAAAGCTTAGAAACCCCCCTTCCCCGACATCTTTCAAACAATCCGACAGTCACACCCACTTCACGCAGTGACTGGCCAGCTGTGTGGAGTTGAACACCTCTCTGGCTTTCTTTTTTCATTATTTACAAAATATTTTTGTCACTTTTCATGCATACAACCGAGTGCAACGCTATGAATGCATTCCAAGAAGGACGGTTAGAAAATGTGTGCCATTATACACCCATATTTAAAGAATATCACGTTTCCCTCCTCTCTATGACAAGCAGCTTTTCACTCCGCCTTTGAATGTGGCTGTCGTCTGATAACACATTGTAAAAACTAGTTCTGTTCAACCCTTAAGGTATAACAATAATTCACAAAACTTACAAAAGAAAAATGTACTCATAAATTCACTGTTGTGGTTAATACAGAATGCCTGTAGAACTACGGCCTACGGCCTGTAGAAGTTAAGATACATTATAATAAAGAAGCCATGGATTAAGGTTGAACGTTACTTACAAAAACTTAATAACTAGATAAAATAATTTAACGTTAAATAAAGTCACTAGTTACCACCAAACCTAGAGGAACATTATTATTATTATTGAGAGCTGGCTGCTAAACAACAACTTCTTTAATGCAAGAATTGGCCAAGTTCATATTACTCCTTTTTAATGTTTGCTTTTTGGTGTTCTGGATTTGTCAGCAATGAGAGCTTTAAAGGTGACAAAATGTTCACTGTAATAGTAAAAGGGTTAAAACATGCAAAATCACCTTTGGGGTCATTTGTGGCTCTGGGTTTCACTGGTGCATCACAAAAACTGGTCATTTGCTTGGCTCTTCTGTTTTCTGCTATGGATGTTAGGTAGCAGAATACAAATGAGCTGTTTAAACTAATATACTGCACAGTTGGACACACACCTATGCCGAATCACAGATACCAACACACACGTTAATAATGCATTTCGACCAAGTGCATTGGGGAGTGTATATTGAGTTACAATGCAAAGCACTCAGCTACAAACTTAATTTAATTCTTATGTCTTTGCATCCACATGTTTGCCTGTGTGTCGATAGGTGTGTGTGTGTGTGTGTGTGTGTGTGTGTGTGTGTGTGTGTGTGTGTGTGTGTGTGTGTGTGTGTGTGTTTGTAAGATGTAGAGGATGTCATAACAGAGGAGACAGGGGATCAGATTAGAGAGCTGTGCACATCTGTCAGCATGCAGCCATCTTCAACACCATTAGATTAGAGCTAATGAAGACACTGTGTGCATGTGTCTGTATATTTGTTAGTTTGGGACACACACACACACACACACACACACACGATGAGAGAAGGTGAAAAGAGACAAAGAGAGAAAGAGAGAGACTGCCTGGAACCAATTCCTTGCTCTGACATCAGCTGCTCAGGTCTCGTAAATCAGGGTTCCTGGGGATCGATTAAAAGCAGCACGACAAAGATTGGTAAGAGAGATGTGGCGGGTAGCCCAACAGAAAGACCCAGCAGAATGAAATATACTGGGAATTATAAGAGTTTCATAATTAACAAAATATTTGTGGAAGGGAGCAAACGGCAGGAAGTGCAACGATAGCAAGAAGACAGGGAGAGAGTGCCAGAGAAATAGCAAGAGGTGACTGTTATAGAAAGGGAGAGAGAGCAATCTTTCCACCATGCTGCTTCAGCCTTCCTTTCAAATTAGAACAGCCCCGTCTCCTGAGAATGTGACATTTTCATGGAGCAAGCGAGGGAAAGATGGAGGTTCAGAGAGGGGGGTGGGACAAATGGGGAAGGGGGGCAGAGAGGCAACTGCAGGTTCTCAGAAGCAGGAAGATGGAAGAATAGAGGGAGAATCAGAAAGAAAAGCAGCAGAGGAGTAAGAGAGAGAGAGAGAGAGAGAGAGAGAAAGAGAGGAGGGGATGCATGGGTTTCACTTGGTAGTGTTAAGGATGGATGGAGAGAATGATGAGAAGGGAGGAGTGTGTGTGGGGGTTATTAGTCCACCCTCCAGAGGCTACTAATGCACTGACCTTCATTAACTCGCATTACTGTCGGTGTGTGTGACTGTATGTGCTAGTGTGCAACTCTCTTTAGTTAACACTCATTACAGAGTCTTTGTTTAAAGGCCAGTAAACTAATGAAGTCATTAAATATCTGGAGAAAAAAACTGATTCAAGGATTGAAACCACTTTTCACGCATACAACCGAGTGCAACGCTATGAATGCATTCCAAGAGGGACGGTTAGAAAATGTGTGCCATTATTCCCATATTTAAAGAATATCACGTTTCCCTCTTCTCTATGACAAGCAGAGGTAAGAGACTGAGGTAACGTTAAGGACAGGAACGGCCACTGGAACAAAATAATGAAACACACTGTAACAGCATGTTGGTGTCTGCCATTGTCAAGCCACAGGATAAGCACTGATGATAGTTCTCTGAGGAACTACAGTTTACTTAAATATACAACAGAGAGACATAAGACCTGAATCGGATAGATCTGGGTGTTTATCTGTGAAAGTGCAGGCTGGGCATAGATGAACTGATATACTGATATATGGGCTGTGTGGGGTTCAGAGGGAAACCCTCTGGGCCTTCAAGGTATTCAGTGAAGGCCTAAGAAAAAATATTAAAATAAGTATTGTACACTGTATTTTATGTATCTATTTTTCTGTTTTTATTCACTGAAATAATAATAATAATGTCTAGATTATTGTTAACCTGGACTCACTTATTTCTGGCAAACACTGGTTCGATAATGGTCGGGGAAATGGACCAATCACAATTTTTCTTATGTTAGGATCTGGGTGAAGTGACTCCCCCAGGCCAGGCAGGTCCTTCAGTATCTGGACCCAGAGCCCTTGAAGTCACAGTTTGACAATAAACTGAGTCTTTCTTGACTTACAATTTTTTTTTAACTGACGAACATCAAATGTGTAATTCATGGCTCAATTCAAACGGGATAAAAAAATAATTTGTCGTTCCCCATTCACTACCATTCATAATTTTTCCGAATTAAGGTCCTATGCCGGTCCACCGGAAGGGGAGAGACTTCGCCTAGTTGAAGCGGCCCATGAGCCTATTTTTTTTTTGCAAAGTAGTAGGGGAAGACTCATGAATATTCATTAGGGAACTCATCCCCGTAGACCCCATAGATCTGTAACTCTGATTTTAGGTTGACCTGGCTTTGTTCAATTTTGTCTCCTAATTCTCTGCCGCGTTTAATGTTAGTGTTAGGTATTGCATTGTAGTGTTCAGGCATGTGAGTCAGTAAGAAATGGATACTTTTGTCATTTATTTACCTATAACCAGCTTTGTGTTTCTGGTTTTCCAATACAACCTTTGTGTATTGTGAACATATAACTATTTTAATTGTTGTGAAGCTATTTAGGGCAAAGAAACTATAAAACCAGAAATATACTAAACTTTAATGTGACATAGGGTTCTGGCTATTATTGTTATTGCTTTGTTTGTTTTTTGCCATGTGTGGTCCAATAGTTCTATTGAAGGCCCACAGTCCAGGACCACGGTTTGTCACTGGTGAGGTTCAATGTGATGTCACTAATGTTCTTTTTATCTATCTATCTATCTATCTATCTATCTATCTATCTATCTATCTACAGGCTCTCCTTGATTCTCAGAAACAGCTGCGTTCTCAGATCTCCAACTTTACCTTCAATCTGGGCTTCTCTGGGAAGTTCTACCACACAGGTGTGTTCTCTTCATTGCTTTCCATTTAAGTCTAAATAGCACAATTTGTCTAGCAGTAAGTAGTTATGATACAGTAAATAAATCTCTAAATGAACTACCAAATACAATTTACGAAAGAATGGGTGAGCATGCAGCCCGGTGGTCAGACCGAGTAATCTCACGCGGTTGCTATGGCTTGTCGTGTGTATAGTGCTAAGTTATCATTCATCATTTAAAAAAGAACATCTTTTCTATCTCATACTATCTCTTGTGATGTAGTGACATACTGCTGTGCATTCTAAGCTCTGTTGTGGTTCCAAGGTCAGATTTGATTGATTTTCTAGTTAGTGTCTAAATCTGCAGTGAGAGAACAAAGTCGTAGGATGCAATTGGAAAAAAAAATAGAGGTGAAAGTGAACATAATTATATATATATTTTTTAAATCGGATACAGAATAAATCATATTACCATAGCGTCTATTATTACTATGGCATGACTTTCTATCACCATGGTTTCAGACTGCCACCTTATTTAGCAACACAACCTTAAAACAACCCAGTTGCTTGGTGATACGCTAACCTTATACCAGCGAGAAAGTGTATATAGCAGCAATTCTTTAATGTGCTCTATATGTTATTCCTTGTCCTCTTTGTCCTTGTGTGTGTGTGTTTTTGCGTGTGCAGGAACGATGGAGGAGGACGAGGGAGACGATTTACTATTGAAGTACGTGGATGAGTTCTGGTGGTTCCCCCACATGTGGAGCCACATGCAGCCTCACCTCTTCCACAATGAGTCCTCACTGCTGGAGCAGATGGTCCTCAACAAGGAGTTCGCTCTGGTGAGATGGATGCACACACACACACACACATGCATGCACGCTTGCACGCAAGCACACACATTTCTTGCAGCTGTCTATTTTGTTGTTGCTTTCTTCTTCTTGTGTGTCCTTTTAATCATACTCGCTTCCCATGATTGCATTTTCTTCAAGGACGTCTGTTACCGTTAGTGATTGTTATTTCTTTGCCACAGCAGATTGCAGACAGGATGTTTGCAGGTCAAAGCGCTGGAACTGTTTTAACTCAAATAATACACTTAATGTTACATACCCTAGATGTTTAACAGGAAACATAATTTCTCCCTTGTTTACATCCACTTGAAATGTTTTTTTTCCCAGCCCGGGAAGTGTGACATTCCTATGCCATAGGATGTAGACACTGTAAACTGTGATTCATGTTGTTAGGTTTAAAATGGGTTTTATTTTCCACAAGCCAATATTGCAGGGAAAGCACATTAAATATATTGACAGTGAATGTTTTGCAGATGTGTACAATATGTCCTTGCTATGTTGATCAATATCATAATTGTGTAGGATTACACTACCTTCAGAAAATTTTTACTAATGCAAATTACTTGCATATGAAAATATTTTTAAGAGGCAGGGCTGGGAAAATAGCTGTACTTCTGTCAGCATAAGCCATAAGAATGCTTTTACAAAATGTACCATCATGTACTCATTTTCTACAGTAAAACAAAACAAACAAAATGTAATATCCCTGTTGGGGAACGATGTACTTATTTTGATGGGCACACCTGAGCCCTGTTTAAACGTCTTCTGTTTAATCTCAAGTCCACAAGGTCGAGCACTTTTGTTGCCCTGCTCTTCCTTGTTCTCCTGTGCTTTGTTAGTACGTGTGCTTCGTGAGTTGAGATGATTTGTATGACCATACTGGAGTGGCGTGCCACACATACAATACAGTGAGGGGGGGCTGGTTCATGCTGTTGAAGGTGAACGTGATCATAAAGTGTGATCCCTCACCTCTATTGTACACACACACATACATACTCCACTCCCTCATCCCCTGACCGCCGATGCTTAGCTTTGACAGTGTGTGTAGGTGTGTGTCAGAGTGAAGGACAACACCATCAGTCTGCGAGATGCACCCAGCAACCATCCACCCTCACACTCCCACACATACACATACTCACACCAACCTTTTTTTTTCCTTTTCATTTCCCACCCGAAGGCCAACATCGTAACAAACACAACACAAACCATGCGCTTCTTCTACAAGGTCAGGCTGTTGGGCTCTACGTGTTTATGTCTCGCACTGTCCTTTGTCAGAGTTGTAAATGTGCTATAACTTCTGTTTATCTATATAACCCTCACATACGTGTCTGTCTCTGCATATGTATGTCCTCCACCTCCAGGAGCACAACATCCCAGTGGACATGGGCTACGCCGTGGCCCCTCACCACTCAGGCGTCTACCCTGTTCACCTGCAGCTGTACAAGGCTTGGAGACGTGTGTGGAACATCCAGGTCACCAGCACTGAAGAGTACCCCCACCTCAAACCCGCCCGCTACCGCAAGGGCTTCACCCACAACAACATCATGGTGAGGAGACAACATTGTGAATCACATGTCTTTGAAAAAACCTCAGGGGTGCATCAGCATCCCCGCAAGTGCACACACATGCAAATGTGCTCAAGCATATCCATAAATGTACTTTGACATGTTTCTGCACAAACATGAAAATTCATTAACACATTCACAACTACCTACTGGGCATTCATTATGAAACATCTAATATTTTTGTTTAGCTGAATGCCAAAAAGGTGTCCTTTCAAGGTGTATTTTATAGGTAAATATATAAATGATTATTTAAAGAGCCCCTATTATGCTTTTTTTGGATTGTTCCCGTCTTTTAATGTGTTGTATTTTTTTTGTGCATTTAAAATTTAGATGTATAAGTACAAAAAAACATATTTCACTCAATTACTGATGTCATTAATTGAGAATGCTAGCCCAGTTTTTCATGTGTCCTGCCCATAGGTGCTGCCTGAGCAATCACATACCGCCCAGTGGCTTATTTGAATTTAGTTGACAAATCACAACAGAGTAGGGCCAGCTGACCAATCAGAGCAGAGTGGGCTTTTCAGAAAGGCGGGCCAAGAGATCGCGTTTCAGGTGGAGGAGCTGCAGCAATGGGCAGTATGAGAGACTTAATAAGTTTTTCTAACATCAAAGCATGTAAACCTATTCTAGTAGACCCAAGAGTATAAATATGACGCTGAAAATGAGTATAATAGGGGCTCTTTAATATTTGTCTTCACGATTTTGTTATGTTTTTCCCCTACTTATTTTATCTCCAGATAGTACTACTTTAGCTTTCACAGCTGGTGGTTGTGGGTATCCCCAGACACAAGTCAGTGCTGCTGCTGTGTGTTGGTCTAGCAGACAATGCATAGATGTGTGTGTTGGCTGACAAAAAGAGGTGATTCAGGTTAGCCAGATAAACATGATGAATAGAAATCCTGTATTGTAACTTTTGCTAACACCATTGATGATGCAGAGGTCATGAATCAAGCCTTTAACACTCAAAGTATGTTAGGTAGTGTCCTTGCCTGCCAGGAGGATAAAAAATATTTGCTTAATTGCTGACTGAAATGAAAACCATGACTTGTAAATTCTTAAGAGTCACTAAATCAAAGTTTGAATGCAGAACCATTTAGTCACAGGAGTCTCTTTGGATTATTATTATTATTATAATTGGATTTTTTCATCTTACTTTGAAAAACTGTTTTCATCTACTGTCACTTCATTCAAATTAGTGTTTGCTGAATAGTAAAATGTGTGCTGATTGATTCTTGCGGTCCTAAACTGAAAATCAATGATGCTGTGCTTGGTGTGTAACCTCTGTGTGTGCTCGTGTATGTGTGTTTGTTTGTGTGTGTGTGTGTGTGATATGTATTCTTTGACCTCGTCCCACCACAGCTCTACGTTGATTCAATATTTAATGGCTTCCCTTGGCGGTTAAAGGGGTTAGCTTTTATGTGTGTATGAGTCTGTCTGTATTTGTGTATGTAATAAGGATCTAGTAATGAGAGCATTTTTACACCTTCATGCTCCAATAAATAATTCATCAGTCCCTTTTTGAGACAGCAATAGAATAAAACTCCTGTTGCCCACTCCACCTAAGCAAATTGTACCTCCTTCCCTCTTTCTCTCCTCCTTCTCTTCATTCACTTGTCAGTCAGGCTCTTTGTCAGAGTGCACAACTGGTTCCTTATTGACAAAAGAACCAATCACATTTGACACCAAAATTAGCAGCCCATGTTGTTCTGCTGTTTTTGGGTCTTGAGCAAACAATTTGAACCGACAGCTATGTCAATTTCCTGATCAGTCCCAGAAGTCTGCTTTTATATCTTGACATCTTGTCACAGCGCCATAATAGAGAGACACTTAATCCTAGGTCCTTTCAATACAATAACAAGCTGACACTTTGACAGGCTATAATGATATTTGTTTGATACAAGAAGAAAATAAGTTTTTTGAAGAAAAGCTGGAGAAGAAATAGAAGCTGAAATAAAATTAAATCGGCAGAAAATATTACTCTCAATCTTACTATCGACCTCTATGATGGATCCAGCTGTTCTCTGAACATTGTTTTTTAAACTTTTGTTCTTATTGTCTTTCAAATAAAACTTAGGGACTGTTAGTTATTTATTTCAGGGGCCACCAGAGGAGTTTTGGGACCTTTAGTCAAAATAGACCTGACCCTCCCTTCACCAGTAATAATTTTTCTATGACTCTAAAAAACAATTTGGAAAAAAGGAATGACCCTCACCCAACAATTTATTGATACCTTCAGTACTGGTTTGCGCTTGGCAAAGATATACTGATTCCCACTGTTTTTTTTTTACAGCAATAACATACGTGATTTAACCTCTGCTTTCTCATCTGACGCATCCCACTCCTCTGTTATGGTGTGGTGGCCATTTCAGTAGATTTACTCACTAACGTTGTTGTGGAAACACAATAAGCATGGAAACTAAATGCATATCCTGCATTACTGCATTACTTCAAATACTAAGTTACTCCTCTAGTAAACTAGTATTCACATGAAATAAAACAATAAAACATTGAGACCATTCACCAAAGCACTCTGGGTAACATAGCTATGGACTTGTCACTAGGCTTCCTCCACTGCGCTCTGTGATAGATAGATAGATAGATAGATAGATAGATAGATAGATAGATAGATAGATAGATAGATAGATAGATAGATAGTTATGTGCCATCTGCTGATGAAGATCATGTCATTGAAAGCTACACAGCAGCAACCCAATGGACCTTGAGGTGACAGTATTCTGTCAAATTCCACATAAACAACTGTAGAAATAAACAATATGTATAGTGCAAAGACATATTGTGTATTTCTACAGTCTAAACATTTTGTAGCAATTGTTCAATATATTAAGACTGGGCAGCAATGTGAAAGCAGTGTAGAAAAATAGTGACAAGGTCCATCTCTTGCCCCAAGACATTGCATGCTGCACTAACTAAACAGCAAAGGGAGGCTAGAAAATAGAGAAAACAAACTCGAAACTTAGCTCAAAACATTCATCGGATTGGCAGTTTGTGTGGTGGTTTGTTTAAATGAATATGTGCACCTGCATGCAGAATTACAATTTTAAATAATGCCACCATCAATTGGCTGGTGAGCTTTGAGATTCTGATTGGTCTAGCCTCCTGACCTCTCATAAAGTAACTCTGGCACATCACTGACAACCTTCCCATTTTCTCTTTCCCCTCTGCCCCTTGCTCCAACTTTGTTTGCTCCGAGGAGGACAGGATGTTGTCTTAAGGCTGTAAAATTGGTGTTTGTGTGTCTCTGTCAGCAGATTGAGAGCCACCCACTGGACCCAAAGTATATGAACAAATCAGATGTGTGTGTGTGCGTGTGTGTGTGTGTGTGTGCACGCACCGTGCGCAAGCTTGCATACTTGTGTGTGTGTGTGTATTTCTTTTTAAAATGTACTATATCACTTTGAGCTATAGCTCTGTGGATAATTGGTTTGGTGAAATAGTGCTGAGTGTCTGTGGCTCTGGTGGCCTCTCTCTCTCTCTCTCTCTCTCTTTCGTGTGAGTGTGAATGACTGCAGTGTTTTATAGATAAACCAATATCTGCGCTTCCAGCCTTTACTCTCTATTTTTCACGCAGAGAAGTGCTCCACAAGGAGTTCACAATAAAGACCTTCTTCTCTTCTCTTCATTTAATTCATTTAATGACCTAATGAAAAGGAGATTCATTTATCTGCTGTTAAACACTAGCACTCTGTTAGTCTTTTATGCTTGTTTTGGGCATATTATTTCTGCTTTTTGACTGCAGTGATTAATTTAAATATATATTTACATTGGCCAACATTGGGCTCTATCTTTGACAAATGTTAGTATTACAGTTGAGGTAAGCCGTAAAGAATCCCTGATGATTCTGATATTAAAATATAAAGGCAAAAACATGTCATGTCATTGCTGTTAAATCAATCGTTGCTGTGACTTTTTATACCTTGTCCAACCACAACGTTGTTAGATTTACTACTAGCGATAAAGACAATCTGAGGAATTGGCATGTGGGATCCTGCTTTCATCAATCAAGGCATGATTATCACACAGGCGGTGGCAGTGTTTCATGGCCAAGGGTGCACGGTGCACCAGCTCGAGTTGGGATTAAAAGTGATCTATTATTATGTCCTTAGGCTTCGGTAAACAACGAGTCACCAAAATACCAAACAGTTGTAGGTGAGATAGAAAACATTTGACAGTGCCCCAGGAAGACTCAACTTCACCAGTGCAATTCATGCACCTGCATGAAAATGAAGGGTCTCTACACTGCTGTAGTGTACTCTGCCGGACAGCTCTTTAGTAGCCTGGTTGACACCAGACCCTTCTCAGTTGTAAGTGAGAGTGGGTCTGGGAAAGGTTCATTCACAGCTCATTTCCAACGGACGCCGCTCAAATGCCTCTGGGCGCAGTTGGATAGTCCTTCAACCAGTCAGACCAACGATCCGGGTGACGTAGCAGCAGTGTCCCAGTAAACTCAGTGAGCCAGCGTGCACAATACCTGAGTCCTGGAACTCGAACACCTTATTGGAAAAGAGCATTCATCTTTTATGTTATAAATTACACCCATGCATTTTATCTTATCACAAATCAAAATGCCAGCTCTGAAAAAGTGTCTATTACACTCTGCAAGAATGTGACTTGAACCAGCTGTAGAATTGGCACCTGTGCTTCTCCACTGCGATAGGTAACATTTACATATGCTGGATGACACAACACACCTGCATATCTCTGACCTGCTCTGCCGTCTGCTTCTCATATTTAGAAACTGCCGTGCAGACAAGCTTGACTCTAGCTGTGCATTTCATCCTTACATCTTTCATATTTTATGCTGCGAGCTGAATTATAATAGGGAAAATATTTCAACTAAAATATATCACCATGAAACCTCCCTAGTTGATTAATTACATTAAGAAAATATTTTTTTGTATTACAAACAGAGGTGTATAAAGTACTAGAGACCCATACTTGAGTAAAAGTACAAGTGCTCTATCAAAAAAGTGACTTGAGTAGACGTAGAAGTGCTCTTTAAGCACCACACTTAAGTAGAAGTACTAAAGTATTCAACATTTTTTGTACTTACGTATTGCAAGTCGTTTATTTTAAAATTTGCTACTCAAGTACTGAAAGTATAAGTATTGTGTTATGTATTAAATAAAGCATTCAAAAGTTTGAATACCATATTGTTTATATTATGTCAAATGTTTAGCCTAAGGCTGTAGCCAAAGGAATTAACAAATATTAAATATACTATATTAAAAATAACAAATATTAACAAATACTGAAATAAAATGTACAATTATCACAGTGTGCAAGTAAAATGAACATCCTCTCCAGCACAGTAACGATTAAAGCGCCAAAAAACATATATCACACTAGTAACATGTGTGATGTACAGGAAAGTTAGCAAGCTAGCAAAATACAGATAAACTAGCAGCTTCACTTCACAGGGTCAAACGGTTAACTACTCAGTACTCACTGCAGACTCAAACAACTGCTGCAACAACAGCTAAATATAAAGAGTACAAACTTACATCGTCTCTAACTTCTGAACGGGCGACCGTAATGAAAAGAAACACGATGCGATCTCGGGGGATTTCTTACGCAAATTACGTAGTTAGCGTACGTAACTATAGTACACACACTGTAACCTACACAGTCTCTGTAGCATGAGGAATTCACAACAGTAACAAGTAACTATGCAGCACATAAAAAATCTATCGGAGTAAAAGTATTTCATTCATCAAAAATATGTACTCAAGTAAAAGTGGAAGTAGGAGAAGAAAATAATACTCCAGTAGAGTACAGATACAGCCTTTTAGTACTTAAGTAGAGTATTGAAGTACTTCGTTACTATACAGCTCTGATTACAAATTATATGTTTAATAGTGATGAGACAACCGACTCTTTTACGAGAGTCGATTCAACCGGACGGTTGTTGGTTGGCCTACCGAGTTAATAGATTCGGTCACCGGTTTGCGTGCCCTCAGCGGCGGCGGCGGGGGGGGGGTGATCGCGTTCAACTTTACATATCTATCAAGATAACATTACGTGTATTTGTATGTGATATAGGCCTAATACTTTCCCCTTGGTAGTATAGCATATGAATTTCCATGAACTCAATTCTAAAATGCACGAGACATAAAGGCTTCTGCTATCGGTTGATAACTCAAACTTGCCGAGAACCTAGACACCCGTTTGAATATAGACTCATGCAGTACCCTCGGTTACGGTCCTTACGGTCTCGTTCAGTAGCCTGGTGCGCGGTCTCCTTGTGACAGCCTAGCCTAGCTACCACGTAGCAACATTCACTTCTCTAACATTTAACTTAACATAACTACCAAAATAACATTCGTGTATTTGTATGTGATGTACTGTACTTCCTCATCGATAATGTGTGAATTGCCGTGAACACAATCCTCTAAGATGCACCAGAAACAAGGCTCGGTTAATAACTCAAACTTGCTGAGAACCAAGACATTGCTTGATTACATTAGAGTCGAGCGGCCGGCCGGTTGCACGGTTACATTAGAGTCGAGCGGGCCGGCCGGTTGCACGGTTACATTAGAGTCGAGCGGGCCGGCCGGTTGCACGGTTACATTAGAGTCGAGCGGGCCGGCCGGTTGCACGGTTACATTAGAGTCGAGCGGGCCGGCCGGTTGCACGGTTACATTAGAGTCGAGCGGCCGGCAGGTTACACGGTTACATTAGACTCGAGCGGCCGGCCGGTTGCACGGTTACATTAGAGTCGAGCGGCCGGCCGGTTGCACGGTTACATTCGGTCTCGTTCGGGTCTAGGCATTAGTAGCTCATTTCCTGATTGATTCTAGCACCACCACTCCAGTCCAGTGGAGGCGCTAATGAGCTAGATTACAGCACACACAGTAGCAGAAGAATACCAGCTACACAACGGCCAACCATTGACATATATATAATGCCAACGGCACGAATGAAGTAAAAGAAAAAAACTGGAGTGAGTCGGTTCATTGACGTATGGCACTCGATTCTGGGTCAATTAACCGGCTCTTCGTTCAGTTCGTCAACACTAATGTTTAAATATGCAAATGAGACATTCTCGTATTAAATATATATTGTATATATATATATATATTGTATTGTATTGTATTAAATATTTCCAGTACAGAAATTTGAACATTGGATAAAACCAGGTTCACAATTCTAGTTTCATTTTGTTGACATATTAGAGCCAAATGTTTTTTACAGAGGGGATTTGGATTTTTTTTTTTTTTACAACTCCATAAATCGGGAAATACTGTCAACAGCCATACAAAATCCATTTTCGCCACATTTTAAGGTATAAACTGTTACATAAATCGGACTATAAATGATATGTGAACAAACCCCTCTGTAAAAACCTTCAGAATGAAACTGCAATGTTTGGTGTATGCGAGTGCTACTGAAGTGGAGATTTCTGGCTCAGTATGAGAAAAACTAATTTTGAGAAAACTTTAAAGCTTTTCAAGATAGTAGAAGTAAAATTCCACTTTGCACGACGCTACCGGTGAATGGGTCAAACATTTTAACTAACAGATATCACCATGAAACTCCCACAGTTGACTTTCATTAAGATAATTATTTTTTGCAATTACAAGTTTTCTGAAATTATTATATTTGAAATGAGGCACTATCTAATGCTAACTTTGTGGAATTTAGGAGAAATCTAAAGGTGCAAATAAACAAAGTGTAGCACAATAAACAACTAAGTATGTTGGATGTTGTTTTCACACTAGTCTAAAGAAGAAGACATGTTATGGAAGCAAAACAGCCCAAAGCCTCAACATTTAAAAAAAAATATGTTTTTGCCTGTAAGTGTATCCCCTTAAGTAATCTTTGTAACTGGTTTGTTTGCTTTGGCCTTGGGTTAGGAAAGTGATCAGCACTTTCAAAAACCTCCCACAGAACTGGCTGTTTTAGTTTCCTGTTTAATCTCAAATCATAGTATCACAGCAGTTTCATATGCCACTTAAAGGGGAACATCAAAGTGTGCTTATAGCTCTTACAGGGGACTACTAGTGCATATGTAAAAAAGAAAATTTGTAGAAATCCATTTGTGGCTCCAAGAGGTGCTAAGCCAAATCTGATAAATGTGCTAGAGCTCTTCTACTGCAAGTTTAAAAAAAAACTGGGGGGGCGGTGTTAGAAAGAAGTGAGTTTACCAGACCTCTGTAGCCCGCTCCTCATCTCTGCTTGAGGCTAGTGGCTGGAGGCTACATTAGCCGCTACTAACATAATGCACCCATATCTCCTACCGAACTGTTGCCGGTCGAGTTACATTGTGGGTAATGTACAGTAGGCGACAGGTTTTGAAAAAGAAGAAGAATGTGTGGAATAAAGAAGGTGATATCTTTGGTTCT
This sequence comes from Perca flavescens, assembly GCF_004354835.1. Classification (NCBI taxonomy): domain Eukaryota; kingdom Metazoa; phylum Chordata; class Actinopteri; order Perciformes; family Percidae; genus Perca; species Perca flavescens. Next base: position 24,698,657 of record NC_041332.1, read on the forward strand.
GCTGCATCGATTTTTTTATCATTTTTTTAAAAACTATCGTGAGTCCGACAATATTATAGAAGTGCAATACAAAATCAGTGGAATACTCTTTGACTGGTCATTGTAAACAACAGATTATAATTTTCTGCCATAAAGGTTTTTTTGTCTAACAAATTAGTTACTGTGTAAACTGAAGATATGAAAGATATTAACACTGCTTCTTTTATGTCTATGTATGTCTGTGTGTGTGTGTGTGTGTGTGTGTGTGTGTGTGTGTAGGTGCTGCCCCGCCAGACGTGTGGCTTGTTTACTCACACCATCTACTATAAGGAATACCCTGGTGGACCTAAAGAACTGGACAAAAGCATCAGTGGGGGAGAGCTGTTTCTCACTGTGCTTGTCAACCCAGTGAGTCAGAAAAACCACACATGCACGCACGCACGCACGCACACACACACACACACACACAAAATCAAACAGACAAACTTGCACATGCAAACATAAATACAGAGTGAGAAACAGGGAGGACTGTTACTTTCTATTTTAATTTTTTTTCACCTTAAAGAGGCACCAACTGGGTTTCCAGCTCTCTCTGTAAGCTAACTTCCTCTGTCTGGTTCATTCTTTTTAATTTGTGTGTGTGTGTGTGTGTGTGTGTGTGTGTGTCTGTGGTGTGCATGCGTGCGTGCGTGCACGTGTCTCTCTTTTCCTGTCAGGGGCTGCTTCTCACTGTGGAGTTGTGTTCATCTCCCCACTTTAAATTAGGTCACACCTCAGGGGGAGATGCTGTCACAAATTCACACACGCACGCACACACACACACACATACATCCTCCCCTTTTGCTTACCCCTGCTGTGTATGTCAGCTCAACTCGATTCTGCTTTGAATTAAGGAACAGAATTAGGTTTTGGTGGCAGTTAAGAGGCTCACACACATGCTCGCACACAGTTAAAGGTATAGGCGTAGAAATTACCAGGAATTATCTTCAAACAATCTCTCTCTGACTCACGCCACATACATGCACATGCAGAAACACACACAGAGATGCTCACAGACCAGCAGTAGGCTGTATTGAAGTGTCAGGTAGGGGAGTGCTGAACTAGAGAAGCTGTCAGATTTTGGCGAACATCACGGAGTCAAGTGCAACCTAATATAGTAATTTCTTCTCTCTCTGCTCTGCTTTGTCTCTGTTTGTCTTTCTCTTTGTTATTCTTTTTTCTTTCTTATGTGCTATCTTTTGTCTCTTTTTCCTTACATCTTTCTTGTGTTTCTTTCTTTCTTTCTGGGTCTTTCTTTTGTCTTCCACTTTTCACTGTTTTATTTATTACATTTTTCTTTCTTTCGTGCTGTCTGTTTTCTGTGTCTGCATGCGGCGTTTTCTTCCCGTGAGGGCAATGTTTTCACTGTGTTAAATTGATATTAATACATGACAGAAATACTGATTGTTGTTCTTCTCTCAATTGACAATTAACATAACAAAATAGGAATCAGTTCATATCGATTTCAGAAGAAGTCTTATAATTGCTTAATTTTGCTGTTCCTAAAGTCTCTTCACAGGTAGCACTTTCCTGGGGAAAAGGCATTTGATACAAATGAAGTGAAGTGTTTTACATTGCCTCTAGCAGGGACAGTGGTTTTCTAATAATAGACAAAGAACTAGGTGTTTTGCATGGAGTAAAATACCAGAGGGAGTGTAATTCACCTTTTTCTATTTAAGGGGTGGAGTGATTTGTGTGAACACAAGGAGTCAATGGGGGAAGTGTACCAGATGAATAGTCACATGTGCCTATAAAAGTCCTTCTCATGGCCATTTTGAACATTGAATGAATTGTGATAGACAAATAATGCCGCGTTCTATTTACCTCGGAACTTGGATTTTCCGAGGTCAAAGTCGGAAACACGCCCCCTGACCTCAGATTTCCGAGATCGGAACTTGGACAACCTCGCAGTAGCCCAAGTTCAACATCCAACATAGCTGCCCCTTGGTATCAACAGTTGTGAAAGTTGCAGTAACATAAAGTTATAAGCACTTCTGTCTTATTTCTGTCACTAAATCAGTCGTTCACACAGGCATGTCCAACTTCTATCTGTGGACATGTTACGCTGTTTGTGTGCACAAAAAACGTAATGCGTTGTTATCAACTGGTATTGCTAACAATAGCTAACCGGGCTAGAGCTAATGAAAACAATGAAAATCCAACTTTTAAATAGAACGCATTCAACTCGGGTATGACGTCATTCACAGTTCCGTCAACATGGCTGAACAAACATGTTGAGGAAGACCAGTAGCACCACTTTGGCTTAAAGATAACAGAAGTAAAAACTTCCTGCAGTGCAGACATACCAAGCTTTTCAATTTGGAAAGGGCACTACAGTATAACAGGGTTTTTCCTTCATAGAGGAATTTTTGGCGCTCCCCAAAGAGGTTTTAGCCAGCCCCAAAGGAAAATCTGTGCCAAAATGAAACAAATTGAGAAAAAAAAATAGCAATTCAAATCCTCTCTGAGTGTGTTAAAAAACAGAGCATTAACTTGAATAGGAGCGCTTATCTCAGTTTTACCATCCAGACTCTGGCTGTGCTGGACTCTCCCGGTGATTTTAACGGTGGTATTTAAATATAATTTTTTAAAGCAGTTTGGTTGATTGTGGTTTCATTGACATAATATACATTTTTGTTTATCAAATTGTCAGAAATTATTTCTGTCAAATAAGGTAACATAGACTCATTGCCTTTACTGTATGTGCACCGATCATGCTTACTGTGCGTAGTCACACCCCCCCCCACCTCCCCCAAAGGCCGATTCTGAGTCAGGAAAAACTCTGTATAACCTGAGGTTATTTTTATTTGAGATTTAACAAGCGGTACATTAAAAGATGACAGAATCTTTACAGGTCTTGAAGCATGTGATCGATAAAAATTACTGATATGGCAGAATTAAAATCACAAACTTGCTCTTATAAAATTGACATTAACCCACCTCCCCCTTTAAAACCTTTCCTGTATAAATAATCACGCATGCTGCCTTTTGGTTGCTGAAATCCTCTAAAAGGACCATGAAAGAGCATTATATAACAATAATGACGAACTGTATTTTTTTTTTTATCAGTAAACCCCATTTCTTTACATGGTTACAAAATTAGAAACATCAGAAAAATACTGTAGAAATAAAATAGAAATAATCCAAGTTCTAGTATATAAGACAACATTACAATGA
>NC_041332.1:24704351-24754351 GCF_004354835.1 Perca flavescens
ATCTAGGTCAGCATGAGATCGGAGAAAGGAAAAAAAACACATATAAAGTGACTTTTTGCAGCAGACGAGAGAGTGAAAGCAAGCCATTAAAAGGATGAGAGAAGAGAAATGAAAAGAAGCTGCTTAGAGCAATGAGAAGAAAAGACAAGGGCCAAAGAATGAAAGAGGAAAGCTGCAGGGTTGGCTTAATTTCTCCCATTTTTTACACTTCTCTCCAAGTCCAGTTCCAATTTATGATTTGAGCCCAATTCGGCTGTTAAATTATTTGCGCAGTATTCTTTATTAAAAGCACAAAGTGGACTGAAAGCAATCCAATATTCAGGAAATATGATGTGGCATCCTATGCAAAGAAAACATTTTGATGGTTCACTTAAATGAATTCTTACCAACAGTGAGTTTTTCCACCAAAAGAGAGAGGGGCTTGCACTGTGTCGGGAGATTAACACTCTCATGTGGCTTTTTTGTTTTTTTAGTCTCTGTCTTTCCCTTTGTTACCACCCTCTATCCTTTTTTTTTTCTCTTTTTCTGCAGTTCTCCAATTACAAATACAAATCATCTTCTCTCTCCCCTTTTGTTTAATTTGGCAGCCAGTGCTTAAGCTCTCCATAATGAATGTTCCATGTTCAGTTCTCTCTCTCTCTCTCTCTCTCTCTCTCTCTCTCTCTCTCTCTCTCTCTCTCTCCACACACATACATACACATTACAGCCTGAGCCAGATATCATAGGGTATTGAGTGGTTTGAAGGGAACATAAATCACTTTTTGATCACCTTGCCTGCTTTCAAAAAAGCACAAAAACAACACAAAAAGGGAAAGGTGGGAGACTTTGAAATGCTTTATAGCCTTTTATTTACTCAGGTGAGATTTCTTTCTGCATTCGCTGTGTATCAGTCATTTTATAATATTCACATCTCTTCCCCCCAAAACCTCTGCAGCATGCAAATATTCCTTCTCAATCCCTAATGTGAATAGATGTTTCTGGTGAGACGCTGTCGGATTTAATTTTACACGTTTCTAAACGTGCTCCAAGTTCTGCGTGCATGCTTCCAAGAGGGAGGTTTTTCTGTTTTTGACATTACGAATCATTGAAGAGGAGGAGCAAGCAAATATTTCTTACTGCCTTGTGTTTCTGTTGTTGCTGGTTGAGTGCCTGGTGATGCCTTGACAGTGTTCCACATTGTTGCCCTAAAATCAACCAGATTGATATAAAGCGGGCAAGGCTGGATGGGGTGCCGCTGGTTTGCTTAGAGTGAGCACAAGATAAGAAGGGGGTGGCAGATGCGCACAATTGCACTGGCATACACAAATGCATAAACAATTACACTGACACACGCACACACACACACATGAAAAATGACTCTGACATGCACACCCTTGCTCCTCTCTGTTTTTTCTCTGTTGTTCTTTGGCGCAAAGACACACACAACTAGCCACACAAATTTGATACCTCTTTCTCCCCCCCACAGTGTCTCACATATGCACACACACCTACACACATACACACACACACACACACACACACACACACATACACACACACACACACCAGTATTCAGGGGCGATCTGTATTCTGAACAGCTCTCCAGGTCGGCCGGACGCTGATCCATCACACGCCGACACTGTGTCGTTTTGCAACCTTCAGCGTTAAAGAGTAGCACCGACAGTCCTCTGTCACCAGGAAATTTACGTTGTATGCTTGTGTGTGTCTTTCTATGTACATGTGTTCACATTCATAGAGTCTCCCAAATATTCTGACACACAATCATTCATGCACACACAGACACGCAGATGCTCACACCCACCAAATAATTCATATCTTAATGGCTGATGTTACCGTTTCGTCCAGACACTTCACGTTCCCAAGCTGCCTCCAATCGCAAAAGAAGTGTGTGTGTGTGTGTGTGTGTGTGTGTGTGTGTGCCGTGCGTGCATTTGTCTGTAGCTGCTATCTTAGCTTGTCTCTTTGATCAGCCTATAAAAGCACTGAGGCATCGACAGATAGCCTGGACCAACACACTATCGCTCCTTCACTCCCTCTGAGTCTTTCCTTTGCCCTCACACACATTAACCGCCATGAACACACACCGACACACTCGGAAACACTTTCCCGTGTGTAGCTGCATTTCTCCCATCACCCAGTGGCTATGAGGAGTATTGTGTTGCCTCCTCAGCTTTATCTATCTGGAGTGGGGAATGCATCAGTTTCGGTTTATCTGTTTTCCTCTTTATACTTGAAATTGTATTACGCTGAAAGTTAATGTATAATCTTACATAAAAAAAGTGAATGTCTCTTTGCAAAGTGATAGCAAATATTGATACCCGGTGGACAGCTGCTCTGGTAGTGACTTTAAATCCATCACACACTGAGAAATAATCTGTTTGCTTTCTACTGCAGCCACAACAACAGTAATTAGATTTACTGCACTGCCTCAGTTTTTCACAAACATGGGAACTTGGGAAATGAGATTTGGATTTTATCATCATTTTGCACAATACAATATGTATTTTCTTCTCTCTATTCCTTTCCCTTTTCCTTTCTACTCTGTCTCTGTTTCTCCACCCTAGATCAGTATATTTATGACCCACCTGTCCAACTATGGCAATGATCGACTGGGTCTTTACACATTTGTCCACCTGGCCTCCTTCCTTCGCTCGTGGACAAACCTGAAACTCCACACACTCCCACCGCTGCAGCTTGCACACAAGTACTTTCAGCTTTTTCCCGAACAAAGGAACCCGCTCTGGCAGGTGTGTTTGCGTGCCCACATGTATGGGCTTGTGTGTTTCTGTGTTTTTCTCTGCATGTCTGTGTAAAAATATTCTTTCTTAATGTGGATTTGATAATATTCAGGAGGAAAACAAATTTTATGAGCTTTGTGATAGGAAAATGTTCCTCATATTTTCTTTTGTTCTGTACTGTACAAATGTTGATGATTTAATTTTATACCATGCTGACTTCTGAAAAGAAGGCAATATTTTATTATTTACTTATAGTAAAAAAAAAGTGATTCATGAATTTTGTTGTAGACAATGAATATCAGAGGATTTGACTGTTTAAGTTGGTTTACTATTTTTCTTGTTCAGAGTACAGTATATGAGTTTGTGGTGTGTTGGGAGCCCATGCTGGCTGGGATTTGTTGTGTGCATGACACACTAAGAAACACGTCATTCTGTGTAGTAAATCCACCATGCACTGGAAATATGGGCATGCATGTTTTATATATACATCATTACTTTAACCTCTAATCCTTTGTCTGTGCCTCTTAAGAACCCATGCGATGACAAACGACATAAAGACATCTGGTCTAAAGAGAAAACCTGTGACAGGTTACCCAGGTTCATGGTCATAGGCCCACAGAAAACAGGTAAGCTACACACAAACACAAACTTAGACATCCACATGCAGAGTCCTTCTGTGTGCCCAGGTGTTTAGATACTCAACATCAGAGCCCATTCATTTAATCCCCCTAGCTCCTTTGGTCGTGTCAGAGGGAGACAAAGGAGGAGGCTCTTACCTCCTTTCTTCCACCCACATACTATCTACTTTAAATGCATAGAGATACAGAGCTACCACCCTCTGCTTTTATGACTTTCTCTCTGTCAAAGAGACAAAAAAACCAGGAGATAATTACAAATCTGTATCACTACTTGGATCCATAGTGTTGCCTTCATGTGATCTCAGAAATTCTAATTGCTGGTGTTTGATGTGAGAGGTGAAGAGGTCCCGTAATGCTGCTAATTAACCAGGTGATGATTTACTAAATGGGAGGAGGGTTCACAATAGCAACATTAGCAGCCCGACAACAACTACAGTACAATAAATTCTCCTTTTATTGCAGGGTATACCTCGCATGTCAGAGATGTTAGAGCAAATAGGAAACAGGGTCAGGGGGGATGTTACGGGATGCGTGGGGGTGAGTGTTAGGGGAATGGGGTGAAAAGAGAGCTGTTGAGGGTGAGGCAGAGGGCATGACCAGAGCCCCACTGCTGATTGGTGTCAAATTGGTTTGAATCATTTGATGGGGAGGCCTGTGATCATTGCAGACACACACACACACACACACACACACACACACACACACACACACACACACACACACACACACACACACACACACACACACACACACACACACACACACACACAGTGTATTCTCAGCAAGACATAAATCTTGCGGAGGAAAAAATCATCCAGTATGGAGCGGTGGATGACAGCTCTCACACATACTGGCGTATACACACACACACACACACACACACACACACACACACACACACACACGCAGACTACCCTCTGCTGAGCTGAATTAACGAGCCAGTTATGAATTATGCCCTTTCTTCCAGGAACGACAGCACTTTATCTCTTCCTACTCATGCATCCCTCCATCTCCAGTAACTTCCCCAGTCAAAAGACTTATGAGGAGGTCCAGTTCTTCAACACCAATAACTACCACAAAGGAATTGACTGGTAAGAACAAACACTCAAACACACACACACACACACACACACACACACACACACACACACACACACACACACACACTCACAGTATATTTCATTCTCTCTGTGTGCCTTTTTATTAGTCAAAATCTAAGGTGAAAAGGATGAACCCTTTTCATTTTTAAAGGTTGTTGTAGACTAATGTGTACTATGTGACTTCAATGATACATTAAGGAGTTGAAAAGCATCTTCAAAATTATCTTTTAAGCCTGGAAACATAAGCCAACAGACATATGGCTGCCTAAATTGACCCATAAATGGGTTACTTAGCTGACAGAGACACAGCTGGTGCAGTCTCCGAAGTCATCCAGAAAAGACTTAACTCTGAAAATGTGTCATTAAAATTATATCGTCAAGTTTATTTTAGGCTCGTTGTCTAAGAACAGATTAAGGACATAACTTTCTGACTGAATCTGACTTTGAAAAAATGTGTAAACTCCAGGTGACTGAGTTTGCAGTAATGCTGTGGTGCTTGTGTGTGAGGCTTGTATCATTATAGTGTGTGGATGTTTATTTGCATTTCCTCTCAATTGTGTTGCCTCAGGTACATGGAGTTTTTCCCCTTGCCCTCAAATGTAACCACGGACTTCCTGTTTGAGAAGAGCGCTAACTACTTCCCCTCAGAAGAGTCCCCGCGGCGAGCTGCTGCCCTGCTGCCCAAGGCCAAGATCATCACTCTGCTCATCAACCCCACTGACAGGGCCTACAGTTGGTATCAGGTATGTACACAAACACAGAATGCTGTGTATTTGATGCCAGTGACTGCACGTGTATTATTTTTAACCTTTTACAGCTGCCTGCTTCATCATAAGACATGCTTCATCTCTGTATAGATGAGTTCTGTATGTCTCTCTGTGAGTGTAGAGTTAATGAGCCTGATTTATCTATATATCTCAGTGTGGGAAATGTCACAAGATCCTTAAATCTTCTGCTTAAGTCTGTTTGATTAATGAGACATGAATGTAGACAATGGGGCAGCTCAAATGTTATGTCCTTGTCAAAAACAAAAAATTGTGTCTCATGTAAAGTTGTGAATATATTATTTGATGTTTAAGGGGAGGTTATTATACAATAAGAGTGGATTCTTTGAAGCTTATGTGGCTGTATCTGCTGACCTTCCCAGCATCAAAGAGCTCACGAGGACCACGCAGCCCTGCGGTTTACCTTCTATGATGTCATCAGTGCAAGACCGGGAGCACCGGCCGAGCTCCGCTCCCTGCAGAGCCGCTGTCTCATTCCCGGTCTCTACTCCTCACACCTAGAGAGGTGGCTCACTTACTACCCTGCCAACCAGGTATGCACAGACACAGGCACAGGTGCGCTCTATTGCACTGCAATACCAAACCCATGCACCGATCATACAGTATGCCATGTAAAAGTCTTGTATTGGCTTTGTAAGATGATAATTTGAAGAAAGGGAATGAAAGAGGAGATTTGAGATTTAATGATGTTTAAGGAGGAGTGGAACTACATTTGTATATTTTGCATTGTTAGATGGGAACTACATACAGTAACACTTTGTACATTGCTGGTAGGCATACCTAGAAATAAAGAAGCTGCCCCATGCTTTTACTCTTATCCAATATCTACGTGAATTGTAATGCACTAACTAGTTAGTTAACTGTACCCAGTGTTACATTATGAATGTATCTGTGTGTAGGTGATGATCATAGATGGCCATCAGCTGAGAACTGACCCTGCAGCAGTGATGGATGAAGTCCAGAAGTTCCTAGGTGTCACTCCTCATTTCAATTACTCGCAGGCCCTTACGTAAGTCTCTCTGCTTTTCTTCTTTAGTCTCTTCCATCCCTTTGCGTCCTGGCATAATGGCACCTGGCATGCACTGTGATAGAAATGACAGTACTGATTCAAGCTGTAACAACACTCCAAACCCAAATCTGTGTGAAGCCTGACATCTACTGGTGAACAATGGGGTACTAAACATGCCGTCTCCTCTTTGCCAGTCTTTGGTGCCAGGTGGTGTCATTCTCTGAAAACTACAACAGACAGTGACATCACCTGGCACCAAAGATCAGCCAATAGCAGATGGTCAGTTCGCTGCTTGCTTTGAGCATTGCAGTTCTGCCTTTACGCACATTTAGTTTTATGCTATTGTCAGTATTTGGAAGGGGGAGTAGTATGTGGTACCAATGGAGAGCTTAGAGAGGATACAAGAGGACGAACAAGAGATGATGAGGCAAAAAAGAGAAAAGAAACATGAAGGAATTCTGTCATATTTAAGTATAGAGGGCATGGCAGGAATTCCTATGTATAATTGCAAATTAACAAAACAATGTTGTGAAAAGGAATAATTTATTGGTGTCAATAAACACAGCAGGTATTTTTTTGTAATGCATAACTTGCCGGTAAACTATGATACAGCAGACACTTACATCTCCTCACACTTATATTTTAGGCATCACTTCCAACATATTAGGAATATTAACATCTGATTACATTGCTTGTACAAGTTTTAAGTACATAAATAATAATTGTATTACATACACATGAATTTAAAGTGATGAAGTCTCAGCCCCTAATCCGCTGGTCTGGGATCAAATCTCAACAGTGAGTTGACTGTTTCATTTACACTGCCTGCCTATCTGTGTTTGAATAAATACAAGTTTAAAAAGGTTAGTGCACTGCACAATGTCAGTCCGAAAGAACTAAAACAGCAAAGACACCAGTGCAAGATAAATAGCTACTGTAACTTCTACAGTATGAACTAAACATATGCAGTCTTTCATAACAGATACAAAAAGCATGTGCGAAATGGAGAAATTGTAGAAAATTATTTGTAGCCACAAATACAGCCTCGTAATTTACTCACATTTACTGTAAGGAAGTAATGTGGAAATACATTCTCATGTAGCTGTAGCCACTAAAGAATTGACCAACGGAACCACATTCTCAATAGTTGTTAATAGAAAAAAACAAAAAACATAATGTGTTTATTCTTTAATACAGATAAGATATTCTGTAGAACCAATGTTTTCAGATATCGTTATGTATAATATGTGTGAAGCCTAAAATATGCATGTCAACCAAATTAATACAACTTGAGAGAATTAGCTTTGGCCACTTGATGCTCTACTTCAGTTCCTTCTCCATTATATATTTTGCAGTGTGACCTTTAAGTTTGGGAGAAGTGGTAAACAGTTTATTTATCTTGAGCACCACTTATCAGAATGCAATCTGCCTGCAAGCCCTCAAATCTCCAGACAGGGACATCTAGAATTTGTAGCTCAGATTGGGAAAGAGAGTGCCTCTGTCTTGAATCACAAGCCCACATGCATACCAATAATTTGTAAAGAGATGCATTTTGACAGAATAATAAGGAAGGGGTGTGTGTGTGTGTGTGTGTGTGTGTGTGTGTGTGTGTGTGTGTGTGTGTGTGTGTGTGTGTGTGTGTGTGTGTGTGTGTGTGTGTGTGTTAAGACAGAGTTACACAAAAGCCTAATCTTTCTTTTCTCCTTCTCATTCTTTTGACATGGCAGCGGTCTGACAGATCCTCAACACTGAAGCCTATTTATTTAATCCCCCGCTCCTCTCTTCCTCCTGTTCTGTCAGAGGAAAACTGAAGGAGAACCACTTAACTTTTTTTTTCCTCTTTTATTTACCCGCTGATGCATGCAGATAAAGAACAATATTTGCATCTTTCACTCACATCCACATTAGCCCTTGTCCTCTATCTGTCAAATAACAGTTAAAAATAATGTTTATCTTTTTTTACCTCTTTTTTTACTATAACACTGCAAAGGCAAGGTGCATAAATGTATACATGCATGGAAAATGACTAAGAAATCTACATTATATATGCAGTAGATAGACATACATGCCAATAAACAGTACACGTGCAGGCATACTGTATACACATGCACATGGACACATATATATGTACTGTACATACATACATCTATATACATGCACATGTATTCATGCATATACACAGGACAACAATCACATGAATTTACTGAGGTATTCATAACATGCTGCTGGGGTGCAATAGTCTTTCCACACTACTAATAAGAGAGGCAGTTTGGCTTCACAATGGATGCTCACAAAGCCAATATGTATACGTTATAGACACATCAAATTTATAAAAATATTTCACCCTCACATTTCTTTACTATAGTATAGTAATGAATTAAAGTTCAATCTCAAGCACTTACGTACATCCCCAAGTGATTATAAGTTATATCTCTTATTTTTATTATCTCTTTTTGGGAGCCATATTTTCTAATGTCTGCTTTTTACAATAGAGAAGTTGTGATCACTGTCTTTACCTGATCATACACCCGTAAACTATGACAGTCAGATAATCTTCCACTCTGGTTTTTTTTTGTCTGGAGTGAGTTTTGATTAGAAGTCAGCTCCCTTTTTAAAAAATGTTATTGTATTGGGGCTTTTTGAAGAAACACACTTTGGAAAAAAACAAGGAGGACATACTGTATCATATTTAACATTTTTATAAATGTATTGTTAATAATACTAGAAAAATAGTAAATCAATATAAAATCAATGTACAGTATAAAAAGTAAAATAATCACGGAAATTAACCAAACAATAAACTGTACTCATGATTATTGTGAGAGAGGTGAATAGAGACACAGGTAGCACGATAGCAAAAACGTAAGAGACAGAGTGTGTTGAATGGATAGTGATGTTTACGTCCAGTCCATAAGTAAAACAACAGACACTGCCATATATTTATACTGAACTCACTACTTATTTACATTTTTATTAAGATTTCTCTTCTGTCTGTCTCTCTCGGTTTCTTTTCTCTCAGGTTTGACCCTCAGAAGGGCTTTTGGTGCCAGCTCCTTGAGGGAGGAAAGACAAAATGTTTGGGAAAGAGCAAGGGGAGAAAGTACCCTCCTATGGAGCCAGAGGTAAACATATACATTTTAATTAGAATAGATTTGGAATAATTTTTAAATTTTTAATTAGAATAAAAAATGGAATGTTAAAGAAAGAGACAAATAAAAAAGAGCAGCCTGACTGACAGAGATACATAGTCCCCCTCCATCGTTGTGGCAAAATTTCCCACAGGACAGGAGCGTTGAGGTGGAAACTGTCAGCCAATCAGATCCAGCCAGAAAGTTACAACCTAATTATGAGGACTCAATAGTGACACACCATCCGTGAGAGAGAGGATAGGGTGGAGATTAGGTTGCAGGGAGAAAGGTAGAAGGAGAAAATCCAATCCATAAATCTTTGTCCTGGCTACTGATTCCACAGAGGAGAGAGCAGACCTGCCGACAATGAATCACACATTTGCTCTCACATGAAGACAAATACACATAGATACAATTTGTCTTTCCTCATGTGCTCACACATGGCCAATGGCTTCGCCTCAGTGTCACCTGTAATTAAACTGTATTTGAATGTCCACCAGGGGGACAGAAGGAGACAGATGAGGACGAGGGAAATAAAGGGAACACCAGGGAGGAGAGAAAATAGATGGGGAGATGAGGGATGCACACAGAAGGGAGAGAGATAATGGATCTCATACATCCTTCATGTAATTTTCTCCCTCTCTAACCTCTCTTTTCCTAGCTCTGTTCATACCACTTGGCACTTAGTGACCCTTAAGTCCTATTGAGGAGAAATAAACTGATCTAAAGATGGTGGCACATCATTGATCTTTCTTAATGTCTTGTTTATCACCTACTATGGCACTACTAGGTCTGCTTATCTTCTTTCTATGTTGCTCTCACCCTTCCTCTTCTCCCATCTCCCCCCCCTCCCTCCTCTCATCAGGCACATGCATATCTCTCCAGGTACTACAGGGAACACAACGTGGAGCTGTCAAAGCTGCTGCATCGCCTTGGTCAGCCCCTTCCCTCCTGGCTACGAGAGGAGCTGCAGAAGGTCAGCAGCATTACCATCTGTGACACTTATCTCAGCAGCTTTTAAATGCAAGTCAAAAATTCTAAACAGACTTACGTCAGCAGATAGTGAAAAACATGTTCTTGAAACCCCTAAAAACTTGATTTCATATCTTATGGTTTTTTGTTTTTTTAAGAAGATGACAATTTAGTGACTAAATAAGCAACATTTAGAGTTATAGTTAAAAAACTTACTAGTTATTATTAATTAAGCGTCTAACTAAACAAAAACTCATCAGGACTGTGTGGGTGTGCTTTGATCAAAGATATTTTAGACTGGTTTGTAGTGTAGACCATTCTTATTAATGCTCTTAGATTAGTTTAATGCAAATTTTACAATCATACATCTTGACTTATTGGAAGCCTAAAACATTAGTCACCCAACCTTAAGGCTAACTCAGAACTACGACCCACATTTCCAAGGTAACAGTCTGTGAAACCTGCTCACACAAAGAAAAAAAACACAAAACAGAAATTTCTCATGTGAAATATTCAAAACAGTTTATGTTTATGTAGAGTATCGATGGAGGATTACAAATAAAAAAAAAAAAATACAAATATAACTGGCTTCTAAAAAGAAGAAATATCACATCTTCTGAACTGGATTACACTATCATCCTGTCAAGGTATTAAAAACATGTGCTGCTGCTGACAGTCGTCTCACCTTGATCTCTGCAGAGCCCTCTTTCTTCTGCAGTGCTCAACATTGTTTGTCTTTTGCCTGCGGATTTGTTTGTGTACTGCCACTGTTAATGAATTAGAAGGAGCCACTTGACAAGTCCACTTAGGGTTTCCAGCCCATTCACAACAATTGCAGCATGTTTCCTTTGTCATAGTTGGCATTTGAATCAATATATAAACAAAATGGAATTAAATTACTGTTTCTATCTCTTTTCCCTCTTCTTTGTGTTGTCCTCTTCATCCCCTCCCTCACTTTACCTCTTTCTGAAGGTTAGATAACCTTTGCATCCATGAACCAGGGTTAAAGGTCAAGTGGTCGAAGACCAGGAAGTGACCGGGAGCACCTGACCTTCCGATCAGATGCACTGTCTGTGGCCTTTTAGTGAACCCTGAGGTGAAGGCAAGGGTGGGATGCCTTGTTTCACCTAGGAGCTGTGACACTGCTGGAGGAAGCAGAAGTCATGAAAGCAAAGAAGCAAGAAACTTTGGAGCGCTTAAACTGAACTCTTAGAAGGACGAAAGGATGGATGGATGGATGGATTGAAACAGAGTTTCAGGTGACTCTGACAGCTCTGACAAAAGTGGGACTGAAAGGAAGAGCCGCATTATAAGGATGACGAGAACTACGGGAGACGAGGAGTATTTGGCAAGTCTTTGGTGCCCAAACTCAGTTCTGAACTGTGGTGAACTCTCGTGCAGACCTGCAGTGACTTTGAGGGTTATTAGTTTTTGTTTTATTTTCACCTTTAATTTATGATGCCAGAACAGCGCTGGTCAGCTGTGCGTGGTTCCCTTAGAGATGACTTTGCACTAAGTTCTGTTCTGATCTCCAAGACAAAAAAAAAAAACGCACCATATGTGGTTTTGCTTTACTATTTTTTTGTTTTCTTTTGGCACAATGAGAGTGAATAAGCAGGGAGGATAAGTGCATAGACTCAGGGTGAGTGACAGGCTGTTGCTTTCCATGATAGCTTCTCATTGTTTTGTGAGTTAATTTTTTAAAGTGAAGCTAGTTTCTGGTAGATCTGGTAGCCTTGTACACATCTAGAGATGTCACTGGAAAGTATGGACTGGAAATGATTCACAGAAGCAAGATGCATTACCCGCTCATTATTTTTCTTTGACGAGCCATGCAGAAAAGCGCTGTGTCTATTTAGCAGAACATGAGTGCTGATGATCCAGCACTAAGGACTGAGGGGACATGAGTTTGTGGTAAGAAAACTGACCAAAATGAGCCTAATGGATATGACACCTAATTCCTAGACTCTTTAAGTAGCTACTGTAACCGCAGGCAGTTTTTGTTATGTCACTGTCTCATTTAAGTCTCAACCTCCGTTTTATTTCCTTTTTTAAAACCAGTGGCCTATGTTGTTAAGCTTCAAATTGAATGCAAAAAAAACCTTAATGTCAAACACAAAAACCAAAATTAAAGAAATGAATATAACTGACAGCACAAGATTTTTGTATTGTTTAACGGCCAAGAAACACAGATGAATCATATTGTGCAGGATAAACCTGCACACACACGTATGACGTCACATAATCTTTGGCCTTGACAATAGACTCTTTGTCCTCTAAGGTAAGTGAAATTAACGTTGATGACAGTTTGCTGTTCAAGGAATTTGGGCCTGTCAGGTATTACATCAGTGACCATTAACTAACCTGTCATACAATAATGTTCAGTTTAAACAACAAGGTTATTTTACTATTTATAATATAACATACTGTACATTTACAGAGCACACAACATCATGTCAGACTTCAAAATATAGACAATGCTGTAACACAACCTTGCATAACTGCAGCCTAAATTGAGCCACTTGATGATAAATGTTATCACAGTGCAGTCAGTGTAGAAAGTGAAGATATTCCATGCTATAGCTTCCGAGAGTCGCACTGTGTTCCTACTTGTCACATATGGTGCGTTAGACTTCAACGCAGTGTTGGAAATTAAGGGGGGCAAAGGGCAAAAATGGCAAAAGAAATCTTAGAATGCCCTGAAAACATTTGAGTGAAGGACAAAAATAGTTCCCAAAAAAAAAATGTATAGCCTATTTTTATCAATTCAGGCTAATATCCTAATCATACATTAAGCTATCATTTTATTTTTCCTTTAATTAATTTATTTTCCATTTACGTCTCCAATTTCTCTAACTAACAAATAGCGCTGTTACATATAAATGCACCGATAGTACCAATAGCATGCTTTTTATTTACTCATGTTGGCAACAGGTGGTGGTTATTGTATGCATTTAAATCTGGGCTCATTTGACATAAAAAACAGCAACCTTATTCACTAATTACTATTACAAATATTTTTTGTATTACTATTTTTGTTAAAGTGCCCCTGAAATTTAGTATATGCACCGATTTAATAGACCTTGGAGGTAAAAGTTGCCCCCAAAATATATTTTTTTTATTTCCTATACTGCTACAACGCATATACGTGCTTATTCAGAAAAAGTGATACATGAAAATATAAATGTATCTACCAACCTATTGTGTTAATGTTAAAGGATAGGTTCACAGTTTTTCAAGTCTGCCTTGCACCCTCCAGCTCCACAGGGAAACACTGTCGATGAAAATACAAACAGGGAATTCTGGCCATAAAAAGACTGTACCTTTGCAAGAAAAACCTGTTCTAATGAACATATGGGCACCTGACTATTGTTTCAGACAGACGTGAAAAAATATGAACCTATCCTTCAAGGCATGACATGGTAATCACATATCAGTCAGTATTAGAGGGTATGGGTAAGTGTGTTTGATATACTGCAGTGGGGATTGCCAGGTGAGATTGTCTTTGTCAATTTGGTGGGTTTTTTTTTATATCTCTGATCATAAAATGTAGAACATTTGCAATAAACCTTGAATGTGATGGAGGGCTTTGACATTACCAAAGCAACAGGAAATGATGTTTAGCCATGAAGTCAAAAAAGGCAACCACCTTAAGATTTATGTCTTGCGAGTCATTACTAAACACTACAGGTCTGGAAGAGCAGAAGCGAAGACTCTTCTGTCTGAGAAATCATCCATTACCAGTAAGACAGGAGTGGAGGACACACAGCATGTGAGAGTCAGAGAGAGAACATTTGAAAAAATTTCAAGACACTTTTACTCACTTAAAGTTGAGAGAAAATGATATGTAGTGTATGTACTAGTTGTAGTTATGAACTACATAATTTTTGATGAAAAAAAAAAAGCTTACGATTGGGATACGAAAAGGAATATTTATTCACAGCCGCTGAAAAGTTGCAGCCCATTAATATGCCACCAGAACATTTGTATTGTATATACATGTTGTATTATAATTTTCTGTAGATATGTTGTTCCAAACAATGTCTTAAAATTATAGTTTCAGAGATTTAAGTTTTAAAAAGATTATGGAATATGAAGAAAGTGCATTACTCAAGTTTTGCAGATCTAAATATAATCAGTCTAAAAGCAACACAAATCCCAAATCTATAAACATATTTTCAGCCATCTTCAAGAGCAGCTGGTTGGGGAGGGTGTTTCTAGCAGCCAATCCGATGTGCATGAGATCGCTCCTATTCAGGTTTAATCATCATCCTCAGATCTTTCCCAACTGGTTTTCCCAAGTGTTGCCAGAGTTTAAGGGATGGAAACAGATATGAGTAGAAATAAATTATCCGTGTATAATGAGACCTTCTGTTCTGCATTACCTCTAGTGACATCTAATATAAGCTCATTAGTGCAGAAAGCATATAGCTAGAGGTTCAGTGGTAATAGCAAAAACAAAAAAGACAAAAAGGGCAATGTTTTCTGTTTCCTCTATTCATCATTTTATTTGAATGTGTATGCACAATATTTTGAATCTGTTAATTAATTTGAACATAACGGAAGCATAGAGGTTTATAAAGTGTATATAGATAATCAACATCTAACATAAAAAATAACACAAGAAGAATGCAAATGTGTTTTAGAAAAATCAGAAGCTAAAAGGTTTTAATATTCAGTTGAAACACACTGCCATGTTCATTTTTAATTGGCATAAATTAAACAAAATCATAGATTCAATTACCATTTACATTTATTTAATTAACATTTAGCCTATATTTGTGTGTTAATTGTTCATCCAAGACTATCCATTATTTTGTTTTATATATTTATAGATTAAATGTGTTATTTATCTCAGCCCAAAGAAAAAAGAACACTTGATTTCAATGTATTCATTTTATGTTTATTTGATAGGGACAAATACACTATACAAGTATCCAATGCAATGTATCACAGCATTTATACCTACTGCTAATTTCCAATGTCCTTCCCAAAAAGGGCATTGGGAATAAAATATATAAATCTTTTAAATTATAAATAATTTTTGTTATGTTTAATATTTTACATGTTTTATAGTGTTTTATAGTGTCATAATTCCCATATAAAATGAGCTCCAATATTTTGTAATGTATGATAATGACCACAGGAGGGTGCTTTCAGACAATAAGGACAGCTGTGCTCTCGCTCAGAGCAGTTCGGTGAGTTCAGGCAATCAATTCAGCAGGTGTGAAAAATGGAGCTGCACGTTTACTCCCACAAACCCCCTGCAGCATGTTGTGCCTTCCGAGCTTATTAGTTAAATGAACTATCTGCCTCTGTGTTCATGTGTGCGCAAAACGGGCACACATTTGCATAACTGCCAGTGTGTGTCTGGTTGACAAATAATTCAATTTTGTCTATAAGGATAAAAAGGAACGGTTCACCGATAAAAAGGCAGTAAGGCATGATGACATTTGCATTTCATTTTTAGCATCACGTCTCATAAAATATTTTAAAATCAAGTAAAAGCTTACTTAAAATCAGAGCCAGGGCTCAAATCCAATTAGTCAACAAAGCCAGACCACTTTGTTATTTCTATGATGCCTTTCAACATCATTTGAAGCGTTGTCTGGGCTTATGGTTGATTTTTTAAATGCTTTTGAAAAAAAATAATGAAATCACAGTACTCTATTTCTCAGTTAGGTCCATAAGTAAACATAAATTGTATAAAGGAAAAGACCGTTATTTAGAGATAGAAATTTCACTTACGCAGCAGGATGTGCAAATACCGTCCATACAGATTCATGGAATGCAGTTGTATGTAATGGGTTAACCACAAGGTGGTAATATTCTGTTTGATATTACAGTAAGACATACTGTACTGTACTATAATAAACGGTGTTGATAAAGATTTTGGCTTAACATGATCAAACATACAGGAAATGCGGAACAAATGAAGTGCTTTGATACAAGGAGCAAAGCTATAACAATAACGGGTCAAAAGTTAAATCACTGCACCTAACATAACTTTTAAGCACATGAGGAAAAAGAAATGTTGGAAAGATGAGAATAATTTGCATTTATGTTGCCAAGATTACATGCAGCTTCCCACTGTGGCAGTTGGTCCCAGTTCTTAAATGGGTGTTAAGTCAACATGCCATGTTTGCCTTGTAAATAAGAACAACTCAGAAAATGGCTGTCATTCCTGTCGAGACTGTGTGACAAACCAGTGACACTGTGTGTGCGTGGGCGTGTGTGCATACACATTGTCTGACATAGTGGTGCTCACTTTGACAGTTTGCAGTCAGAAACAAACCTGAAAGAGCTTTGTTGTTCCAGCTGTTGTCGCCATTCAGATGTGTGGGAAAAACAGAAAGTGTAACATAAAGTGCAACAACCACTTAAAACATATATTCAGTGACATTAAAATGTTTTTACATAAACAGACTATGGCCATTACAGTAGGACTTAAAACTTTTAAGTAATTAAACACACAACAAACTCACTTACAAAAACCTATTTATAAAGAAATGTTACAGTACATTAAAACATAACACATAGTCAGTAAACACCAAATAAGAAGGCAGTGTAGTTATTTTTTCAAGTGTACCAGATTGTCTCCATTTAGTGTTGTCAAAACCTCGACAACACTTAACTATCCTACTAGAACAAAAGAACATGAATTAATTGTCGATACAAGTCAACACTTAATGCTGTTATGTGCTTTGATTCAGAAACACTTTAGTCCCTTACTTTCTCTGCAAATGCGAAGCAGCACTGAGTTAAGGACAAATACTGACTGATTGTAAATGATAAATGCCTGAGTAATTACTAAGACCTGAAATCTGCTCTTTACACAGCAAAACAATGAGCCCAATGGAGACACATTACAAAAAATAATAATGAAATCAGGTTGAAATGCATATTTCAATTTGGCAAATGTCAATGTGACCAGAATGCTTAACACAAAACACTGAATATCATACAAGAAGTACCTAAAGGGGGATTCTTAGTGCAATTCTGCAACTTCATATCATGTCATTACTTACTATGTACGCATGAGTGCATGCATGTATCTTGTTTTCCTTCTTTCTTTTTAGTTTTTTACTGTGGTCCCTTTTCAACCATTTTAATCACACTGCATACCATAAATCACAACTTTACAACAAAAGCAAGCACAGAAAACATTATTTTGGTAAAAAATAATGTTTTTAAGTGTAGTATGCAATGTCACAAGAAACAACAAAAAGATATTTAAGTTACGGTTACATTTTTTTGAGTTGAGATTTAACACCATCCAAAATCTTGCAGCTCAAGAGAATAGTAAATCATTAAAATAAGTGCTTATGACTTAGATGAGAGAAAAGACAGAAAAGCCTTCCTCTCGCCAAAAAAAATAAAAAATAAAAAGAAGTCCAGCGTTGACTATTTGATAGTCAGGTTACAACTTACATCACTGGATAATCAGGTCATAACATCATCACATCAGTAACACATTGTTGTATCAGTTGTCACCTGACCAATCGAGTAAGTCTTTGAGTGTCATTCTTTCTGATCGAGAGGTCAATTCTTCAAATTTGTCATTCACCTTTCATCGCTTTTTCTCTTTCCTGTCATCACGGCCAATCACCTTGCGTATCCAGGAGCTGAAGGCAGAGACTTTGGTGTAGACGCCGGGGGACTGTTGTGTCCGACAGGCATGACCCCAGGACGTGACCCCGTAAACCACCCAACCCCCTCCCGGACGCTCACACACCAACGGACCTCCACTGTCACCACGGCAACTGTCCACACGTCTTTCCGATTGGATGCTGCCGGCGCAGAGCATGCGGCTTGTGAAGGCACTGTGGAAATGTTGCTGGCAATGACGCCGGGGAAGTAAGGAGAGGGGGGCCTGCTGTAGGGTCTTGGAGTATGAGCGGCCTGAGAAAGAGGCAAAGTGTTAGAGTTTAGAATGAGAGGTGGATGGTAGGTGGATTGTGTGTGTCTGCATCATATTTGTGTTTTAAAGGAACACGCCGACTTATTGGGAATTTAGCTTATTCACCGTAACCCCCAGAGTAAGACAAGTCGATACATACCCTTCTCATCTCCGTGCGTGCTGTAATGCTGTCTGACGGCTCCAGCATTAGCTTAGCCTAGCACAGATCCTGCAGGTAACTGGTTCCAACTAGCCTACTGCTCCGAATTGTGACAAAATAACGCCAACATGTCCCTATTTACATGTTGTGATTTGTATAGTCACAGTGTGTACAAAAAAACAACGTAACATGAGACACAGCCATCTTCTAACAGTAGACAAACTGGGAACTATATTCTCAGACAGGCTTGCTGCGAGCATATCACTCCGCCCAAGTACTATATTCTTCCGCCTGAGAATATAGTTCCCGGTTTGTTTACAGTTAGAAGACGGCTGTGTCTCATGTTATATTGTTTTTTGTACACGCTGTAACTCTATAAATCACAACATTTAAATAGGAACATGTTGGCGTTATTTTGTCACTTATTCGGAGCAGTAGGATTACTGGAACCATTACCTGCATGTTCTGTGCTGGCCTGATGCCGCTGGAGCCGTCAAACAGCATTACAGCACGCACGGAGATGAGAAGGGTAAGTATCGACTTGTCTAACTCTGGGGGTTACGGTGAATAAGCTAAATTCCCAATAAGTCGGCGTGTTCCTTTAACCATGATAACTCTAGTGATGGCAATGTTGGTCGGTAGGATCATCCCTTTGGTCCTCTAGCATTACCAGCAGGTTGACATTTTTGGTTCTGAGTGAAATGTCTGGACAACTATTGGACGGTTTGCCATGCCATTTGGTAGAGACATTTATGGTCCCTAAAGGATGAGTTGTTAAAGCTTTGATCCCCTGACCTTTCGACTATCGCCATCATCCGATCAAAACATATCTTAACACTTTGGTTTATGACCGAATCCCTGGCCGTGTCACTTTACTGTTGGCCTGTTAGAGGTTGTACACAGAAATGTGCTTCCTCTGATACACATGCTGTTGGCAGTCACTTTGTTCAATAACCAACAAGGAACTTCACCCTGTGGCCAAAATGTCTGCAGAGGTTCAATCTATCCACCAATATCCTCTCCCGTAACCCGCCCCTACCTCCCCCCCTCCCACACAGCGTTATCAACTCTCCATGGTAGCTTAGGGTGGTGTGTGTGTGATATTAGAGGGCAGATTGCCAAATGCAAACAGCTGTACAAAGCAGACATTTCACCATTGCCAGCATCACACACTCTAAATAGCATGTGTTGTCATTACACTTGGGTAAACTAATAAAAACAGTCTCTCAACACACACACACACACACACACACACACACACACACACACACACACACACACACACACAAATTCAACCGACATTAAGAAAACAGACACACAAAACTCCTCAACAGGGTGTACATGTTTTTGTATAAGCGTGTAATGACACTGTCTGTAACCATTTGTGACTATGTTGCTATGACTAATGACATCAGCATGTAACTTAAAGATCACTAACAGATGTGTGTCGGTGTACACAGTCAAGTGTATGGACAGATACAGAGCGTAGGTCAAACAAGTGCAATTACTGCTGGAGGATTCTCTTCTACTACATATGCATTTGCAGTTGACCTTCAAAATGACTAACATATGGTAAGAATACAGTGGTTACAGTACGTGATTGTTTCACTGTCTCTCCAAATGTACAATAGACTTTTACCCCAAATAACTAGTCCCAGTGCGATTTTTTTATGGTCGCTCATTACCTTTCTGTTTTCACATTACGTTGATTTCCAGTGCAATTTAAAAGAATTTCAAGTTGTGGAGGTCCTACACCTATACAGTGTTGCTTACATCTTAAATACAATAATTAAATGATGTCATGTTTTGCACCTCAGGGCCACCGTACCCACCTCCCCTCTACACACAAACACACACACACACCCTCACCCGTGTCACCCCAGCCGGTAATATGACAGTTGCTGGCTTGTTTGAGCACTCTCTCTTTGCGTATGGGCAGACAGGCGGGAAGAACATGACGGCTGAATGACACACACTCTCCCGGTATCTGGCCCACGGCCCCCGGTGACAGACGAACCAAGGCCAGGTCGTAATCGTTGTTATGGGAGTGGTAGCCTGGGTGGAGGACAATCTGATCGACGCCGTACTCCTCTTCGTATTCCTCAGGGACGAGGGAGTGGTAGTCGCCCACTCTAACTTTATATTGCTTGGTGCTGTTTCCGTACCTGCAGAGAGGAATAGAGGGATGGATTAAGAGTGTGCGTGTGTGTGGGTGCAGTATCCCACTGCTGATACATAAACCATGAGCAATAAAATAACGAGCTCTTGCATGGGTTACCTCAGCAACAGTTAATCTAGAGCTGAAAAAAGTACTGTGTACTGTTACACTGAGCACACAGTCATAACATCTGCACTTGTTGCCTATGAGTAGTAGAAGAGATTTCTTTTCCCATATGTTCCAAAGCTTTTCTACTGAGTATTACGTATAGTGTTGGTGTTCCCCCTGAGGCTTATAAATATTGCATATGCTTAATCAGACAGTCCTAAAAGCTTTGTCCAATTAACTAATCAGACACATACTCCCTCCTTTTCTCTGTCTTACCTCCTTCTTCAACAGTGCTTTTATCAATTCACTATAAATCATGACTAAGAATGGGCTGCACATGTCCTGCACTACTTCTTGGAGCTAAACTAATGAAAACTTGGACACAGACTGAGTATAGACAAGATTGATAACAATAAATCTGCCATTGTCAGTGTGTGTTTATGCTTAATACTGACTCATAGGTTGACATAATGAAGTGTTTTCCACTTTTCCATTTACTTGTTAGAGATGTTTGGCCTTTTTGAAATGGAGTGGGAGAGGAGGAGAGGTAAGTCAGGGACAAAGATGGGACCAAAGGAGAGGGAAGGAGGGAGGGAAGAGAAGGAAGGGGAGAGGAGTTAAGGAAGGAGACCTTTCAATCGAGCCAAGTCTGTGTGTCCAGTTACAACTGGTGTGTTTCCGGAAAGATCTCCTGACCTGGGAATGCCAAGGCGTTCCTGGCAGAGCAAAGACACTGCTGACCAGTTAAATATGTACAGTGCATACCCACCATGAAGGCAACATCTCAGGATTAGAATGGAGTTTGAATGTGAATGTGAATGTGATAAATTACCTTTCACATGTTGTTGTAGTTGCTAAAAGCAGTTACAAATCTGCTGGAGTTGTGTTACTGTTGGCAAGCCCCCAGCTGTACAGCCAGAAGGAATAAATAGGCTTAACATGTTGACAGCATGTGACTACTGAGCTGAGGTCAATTTTTATGAACCTACTAATCGGTAATGTAAGGGATAGGGAAACATGATCGTGTTAAGTTACATTTGGTAGTGGCACCTTAACATGTCATTATAAAATCATCTGTGCTTGTGTGTAAATTAGAACAAGAAGAAGAAGTGAGTAGGCAAACTTGTTGATGCATCTTCTGTGTATTGTGTGACTGCATGGGTATTTTTGTTTGTTTGTTGCTGTGTGTGCCGCGGGTGCTGTATCACCCTATTTTGGTTACCATATAAGAAAGGGGACACAGTTAAGTCGGAAGTCCCTATCTTGGTATGCATGCTCTGGCTTGCATGCCGCAAATTACTCTTCAAAGCTGTCATAGCTAAAGCTAACAGCTTGGAGCACCTAAGACAGATAGGTGACCAAGCAGGCAAGAGAAGTACTTTGTAGTGGCTGAACTTTCTTGTCTGCTTACAATGTCTATGAAAATAAATGTCCTACGTACAGTTCAAAATACCCTTCATAATATCTGTCACTGTGTTTAGGTGTGCACTTGCGGTATCTTTTGAGCAACATCTATCAGAAATAATAAACCGTTACACTAGAAAAGCGTTGTGCTGTACATGTTGCTGTACAAATTGTGTGCCAATGTGGCTGCAGTCAGCAAAATGTTACTACTGTAGGAATGTCATCCATCTGAACCTGGCAGATGAATTCCACAAGCTATGATGTATTATTAAAACCCATTCAATACAAATAAAAAGCAAAGGCTGAGGCAGTAGATGAGTGAGCACCTAGGTCATTAAGCACATAAACATATTCATTTGTTTTGGTAAAGCCTATCATGTATTTACTCTTGCACAAGCAAGCTAAGCCATTCAACCACAAGAGCATATTTGAGGCTAACTAATATGGCTACTATAGTGCCTACTGTGCAGTTTTAAATTATTTATCATTGTTAGTAAAGAGTCAGACTAACATACATTATTTCAATCTGCAATTACACTGGTGGTCAACTATGGGCACTGTTTGCATTAATCAGTCCTAGACGTCCTGATTGCTATTTCCCAAGTGTTCCTAATTATAAGTTTCCTGTGTGTCATTTAAAGAAATAGCATGTGACATACGAGTCAAATCACAGAGTAGAGGTTCTTGACGTTAGGAGTACAACTCTGGCAGTAGATAGGACCTGGGAATGGCTGGATAAATGGTACTGGAAAAGATTTAGTGAATGACCATTTCCTCTCTTTAATGTGGAAAAATCTGGATTTATAGTGGCAGAGTTGCTGGGGCCTGTAAAGAGTTCTGGTTTTCCCAAACCCAAATGATGAATACTTGGTAATGCAACCAAAAGATATTATCCTTAAAATACAGTCCGACAACGTTACATGTGCTGTACAGATATCAATAGCAGACTCTAGGCTTTTCTAAGCTCTTCACAAATTTGCTAAGTCTCTCTCTCTGTTCAATTAATTTTCTTTCCTTTTCATTTTTCTTTCTGCTGCCTTCTCTGCTGTATGCATTAGGTGATTGATTTCAAGTTGGTGGTGCCAGGTGGAGGCCCCCAGACCAGATGAAGTTGAGATGAAGTAACTCTGGCTTGTCTCCCTGCCACCTGCACTACAGCCAAACCACCACTGATCACTGCTCACATCATTGAGGTTCTTATGCCTCTGTAAGACTTGAATATACGGAAGTAGTTAAGTAGTGCAGTTCAGGCGTAGCTCAAGCTGGAGGGAAATGTATGCATAAGCACAACCACATTTTCATGAATAAAGATAACTTCAAAACTGATCATTTCCTGGCCTCCATACTACATGCTCACATCATTAATCATTAATTGGCTTTCAAAATTTTAACATAGCCTTTCAAATGGTGACACATACATACTGTATGTGTGTGAGTAGATGTTGTTGTGTGTGTGTGTGTGTGTGTGTGTGTGTGTGTGTGTGTGTGTGTGTGTGTTTGACCTCTTGAAGCAGTGTGCTGAGGTGAGGACCCAGCAAGTGTCAATGAGAGTCGCTCCACACACCAACCTCCCGTCTCCTCGAGATCCTCGCAAACGAACTGCAGCCTGCCATGGCCAGCCACCCCTACAGACGCACACACACACACACACACACACACACACACACACACACACACACACACACACACACACACACACACACACACACACAAGCAATTATAAAAGTGCAGGTAGTCATCATAGCAACATGCATATTCTATCCAAATATGATTTATGTGATTTTTTTGGAGGACACTAAACATTAGCTTATTTAGCAGAATGAGTTTACATGCAGCTATGTAAAGCGTAAACATGCAGGATGTTGTCTAGACATGCACACACACAAACACACACATACATACTCAGTATGAAAAACGTTCTTTGGTTTCAAATCCTACCATAGATGAAGCCGTACTCACTTGGTTGCATTCAAAGACACATAAATGTTGCTTTTCTCTCAGCTTATCCAAACCTCTTTCTGTCTCTCTCTATATGTTTCTCACACACACACAACACAAACACACACTGAGCAAGACAGACAAGTCATAACCACAGGATTTTCTTGTTTAATTCCAGTGAGTTTTTTTCGTGTTGGCCAATGCATGCCTGTGTCTCTTCAATGTAAATCGTTGTAAGTGACAAACTCACAATTAATGCCGACATTCTTACTCATTTGGGTCCGCTTATAGTTTGTGTTTGGAGGAATTACTCACAGTTGACATTTCTTTGCCTGTAGATTCAGATCAGCTGTTTTCCATTTAAGACTTATTGTCTTGAAAATGTGTCCAATATTCTTTATTCCATATGTTTCTGGCAGGAGCTCTTTGTGCTGTCATTATTCCCTCCTGTCCCTTCCAGCTTACCTCAGAGAGTTTTCTCCTCCTATGATTCGCCGCTGGCGGGTGTGTATGAGCCGCAAACCACAAATTGAGTTGACAGGATCTGACAGAGACAAAGAGGAACCATTGGGAGTGTATATGTGAGGGTGTGTGGGAGGGTGATGATTGTTAAACCTTACATTTTGGCTCAGATGTCGCTCATATTAAATATTTAGACTGACTGAAAAAAATAATAAACCTGAAAAAAATGAAATTAAATAAATGAGAGATCATTTTACATAGTCTGTGTGTACGTGATGTTAACATCTACAAACAGAAGATGTAATTCATCATACTGAAGAGACAAAGGACCCTCCTGCACTGGTTTGACTTGCAGAAGAATGTGCCCTTGCGAAATGGAAGTAATAGCATGTGTGCAGGTAACGAATAGCATTGTGTGAGTCTGCCCTAATGTGTGACAGACAGGGTGAAGCAATAACATTGCTCTTTCCCTTTTACCATCTGGATACACACACACACACACACACACACACACACTGAAGCCCTGCCTGCTTTCTTCTCAGACTCGTACCTCCTGTTTGCTAAACACACTATAGTCTCACACATGCTCAATGCACACTCAGATACTCCAAATAAATCACAAGAGCTCCATACTATTTTAAATAAAAATCAGACCTGACTGACCTTTGACCTCTTTGTAGCTGGTTTGTGATTCACCATAGTCACAGATGACCCCAGCGTCCTCACTATGGCGACAGTTGTGAGTGCCAAGTGTCTGTTTGATGCAGTCTGCTAACAAATGCTCCTCGCCGCCGCACTTAACATTGTCCACGTGGATGGGCCCTGTCCCCTCCCCAAAGTACGCCATCACACGGGCCTTTGCAACCCCACTGTAGTGGAATGGACACAGAACACAGACACTTCATTGGGATTGCCTTATAAATTGTATTAAACTCAAAAACTGCCAAAAAGGTAGTTCATATTGAGGCTAGAGATAAAACAAAGTAATTCTCACCAAAAAACATGAAACAACATGAAATCATAATCAGTTTAGAAAAGAGGGAATATAAGTACATCTTGAGAAGCTTTTTAAAAAGAGTCAGTTGGTTGAATTAGATGATCTACTGTTAAAGTAAGAGGTAAAATATTCTATAAATATTCCTCCTTCATTTTAAGCTGAGCTCTTGGAACAACAATTCAAATATGTACTCGAGCTTCACCTAAAGCTTGATAGGTAACAACTAAAATCGTATTTTAAAGTCTCCGCCACTGGCGGGCAATGAAAAGAGGCCAACACTTAAGTAATGTGTTCCCTACACTTTGTTTTTGTGAGAAGAAAAGCTGCAGCATTTTGAACCATTTCCAGATGAGCTCCTGTCAGAATTTGAAATGTAGAAATGTCTGTTTTTTTGTAATAGTCTGATGAGATTTTGAAAGTGTAGAATGTGTAGGACATATTGTATAAACAAATATACCTTCTTTGATTTAGTGATAAAAACTCTGTTATGTATTTTTTTTCTTCTAATTCTATTTATCTTTTTGAAATTACCTTTAACAGAAGCATTCAAGAGTTGAATGCTTGGTTGCCACATCTTTTTGTCTGTGTGTGTGTGTGTATAAGCATGCAGACCGTGATGACATGTTAGATGTTATTGTTTGACATTCTTTGGCTGTGACGCAAACCAGGTCAAACCACTTTTACAATCTGATAACAGTATTTTTATTACTTTCTCACCTCTGACTTTAATAAGCAAACAGATAACACACAGAGGCCTGTAGGTTGTGGCTGCGTATTGTGTGCCTGTATAGGCTGTAACTGTGACTTTAATTAAGATTGATAGATAACTGACTGAGAGGATCTCATGTTGCGTCCCTGGGGTTTGATGGGTGGCAGGTCTTCTATCCCCACTCATCTAAAGGGAATCTCATGTCTCTTAGTGAGACATGTAGCAGTGTGCCTGTGTCTCCAATAGCTCCCTGAGCATGTAAAGGGTGAACCTCCAGTAACACAACGTCAGTCAGAAATGCAACACAATCTGCTTTGGATACCACATGCTCAACTTAAAAAGGAACGCCAAGTGTTTTGTCAGACATCACATTTCATATACTGCCCATGTACCATGAATTATCCTTAAAATGTGGATAACCATAATAATTATTCCCCTTTTTGCTTGGGATCCCCTGGAACTCCCTCAACTCGACCACAAATTAAGTTGTTGCCAAAATATGTTTTCAAGTATTATGCTGTCAAACCTTTTTTGTTTGTTGTCCAGTTTCATGTAGATTCTTATTTAAGTTTTTTTTTTCTAAAAGTTGTGTGAAAGTGTATGTGTGTGTGTCTGTGTCTGTGTGTGTATGAATATGCATATTTTGTTTTATCACTCCCTGAGCAACCTCTAAGGCCGGTTACACAGAGGATGCGTCGCGCGAGCGTGTCAGCTGCGTGGCGTGTCCGTTTATATTTCGGCTCCCATGTTAACAGGTTAGAGCTTAGACACTGCCTTTTATATTTCGGCTCCCATGTAACAGATTAGAGCTTACACACTGCCTGCGTGACACGCGCGTCTCAGGTGCGGCTCGAGCCGCGCCAAAAACGCGTGCCTGCTAGAAATAAAACCAACGTCTATTTTTCACGCGACACGCAAGCGTGTTGGAAGCATTTACAAGCAAAATAGAATAGGAAAAGATGTTTATATGTTGTTTAGACACAAATACATATTAATAAATGACATGTTGATGTTTGAAAGTCTCTAGGTTTTGATATAAATGTAATTAAAAAAAAAAAATATTTTCTAATATTGCACCTGTCAATGCAGAACGAAATATTCTGTAGTCTATTTTGCCGTCAATACTGCCGACGTTGTCTTTGCTGTAATCAAATCAGTATATATTTATTTTTAACATGGTATTTCATTTTATCGATAGGAAACATGTGTCCAGATAAGGCTAGCAGCAGCAGCAGCACCACGTCAGAGACGTTTATGGTGTGTAAAGACATAGAAAAATCCATGCAGCCGCCACGCAGCTGACACGCAACAGAAGCGCCACGCTCAAACCACGCAGGCAGTGTGTAACCGGCCTAACCCTTGGGGACCTGCTGTGTATGTAATGACCTTTCACCACACCCTGTATGAGACAGAATGATGATCCTAACATGGCTTTTACACTCCTACAACATGCTCTCTCTCTCTCACTTATGCACTCCAGATGTGGCTTTCATCTACACCCAGATATGTCACAGAAAATTGGGTGGCTAAGGGATAAGAGATGAGAGAGAAAATGAAGACAGTTTGTTACGGTACAGTTTTTCTTTGCCATCCCATTGCCATTGTTTTGGAAAACTGGACAGTGTCTCAGAGGGAAGGGATAATGGGACACAGAGAGGATGAGATGAGGTAGTTTGCTTCGCCACAAGAGATCTGTCACTGTGAATGTGTCATATGCATAATTAGCCTGCTCTTTAATTGGATGTTTATCTTGGCTCTGCAAAAGGGCACAGCTAAAACCCCTAATAAAAGCAGCTGGCAGCACAGCAGAGGCTCATAAGAAGTACTCTGAAAACTTTAGTGCACAATTTGTAAAGATTGATTAATGAAATATAGTAATCTTAAATGATTAAAAGCATAGTGTAGTTTTTCCATTGTCGGTTAGCTTGAAACTCGAGACGTGCGTGATGAAATGCAAACTGAAAACAGAGAAGGGGTGAGAGATGGAGAGATGGAAGACAGAGAAAGTGGGAGCACGCAGATGCCAAGTCTTAGAAGTAGTGATTGATTTTGCAAACTGAGTAGGCAGTCTGGATTCACTTATGTAAGTTTATATAGTGATCACACTGCAATGCCACAGCTCAAAACTGAGCCTTTCTCCAACATGTTACCTCTATTCCAACATCCTGACCATGACTGAAAAGGAAATGATCGACAGAAATTAACTAAGTTAATTAACTTTTCATCATGTCAGTTTTGAAGCAAAAGCGCCCAGAATGTACCACTTTCTCAAAAGTGAATATTTGCAGGTTGTCTTAGCCTTTTATTCTAGTAAACCGAATATCTTTGCATTTTGTTAACCAAAATTAATCGAGAGATTTTTCAATAGTTAATCAATGATGAAAATAATCATTAGTTGCAGCTGTAAAATGCACACATCTCTCCAAACATACATACCTGTATCCCAGTTGTCGGCACACCACCTCAGCATCACGATCAGTCCATCCGTCATCACACACAGTCCCCCATTGTCCAGCCAGATAGAGCTCCACCCGGCCTTCCCTAGGGCTCTCTCCTCCCACAAGCCTTATTGGCACACCTGAAGAACACACATACGCATATATGCAATTTAAAAAAAACTACACAGACTCACCCTGCTGGCACAGATTTATTTCTGTTCTCTTAAGTTGCCTAAGTCTAGAAATACTCAAAGGCACTACACACACATTCCCTAACATCCTCATCCTCCGGGCTAGCATGTCTCCTAAATAGGGCATGTGCGCTCACGTTCCCTACAAAGGAAAAAAGCTTGAACACCTGTCTGTTTTCATGTACATAACCACTTGTGTGTCCAGAAGGGGAAGTTAGACTCCTGTCGTGATGAAAAGATCATTTATTTTCATTGTCTCTCTCTGTTTTTCACACGCTCCCTCTCTTGTTCTTTCTCCCTCAAATGGTATTCACCTATACTGTTAATCACATCAGTCTGGGCTTTAGTTTAAACCATCCATCATCATTTGTCTGCACACAGATGCCCACACACACACACACACACACACACACACACACACACACACACACACACACACACACACACACACACACACACACACACACACACACACACACACACACACACACAAATCTCATTTAAGTGAATGCCAATGTCTTTTCCATGTGTAGACAGTTTTAGGATCAGTTTACACTCTTGCCAAGTGTCAGGTTTTTTATGCTATGAAATATAAAATTGGTTGTTGCGGTTTGTAGCTGAAACATTGTATACGGTAACACAATCATTCTGTAAATAGCAAGTACTAGAACAACTTTGTTAGCGGTCAGTTTAGCCTGGAATCTCTGTGACTGTATTAAGTTGAACATTGTGTGTGTGGAACATAAGAATTGTAGGATGGGGAGATTTAGATAGGGAGAGTTAATTGTGGGAATGTTTACACACACACACACACACACTGCTGCTCTGATACAACACTAACATGATGCTCTCTCAAAACAGAGTGAAAGAGGGAGAGGGAGAGGGGGGGAGAGAGAGAGAGACTAAGAGTTCAAAGCACAGCCTGGCTTATCTGCTTTTTTCCTTTTCCAAAAACAACATAACAACTTAAACCAATCTGCCTGTGGCATGTTGAGTGGGAAAGAGGGATTTGCGTGCACACATAAACACTCAAACAAATGCACACAAACAAACACACACACACACACACACACACACACACACACACACACACACACACACACACACACACACGCTATGGAGTAATGACACAATTCTTTAGTGGGCATTTGTGAGGTGAGAGTGTCCCTCAGGCTCTTGCCAAAATAACTTAAGCTACCTAAACCCAATTTATCATCACTGAGAGGACATTAAAAAAAAACATGACGCATCCTTTCTGTGACATTCACCAGACTTATCTGTTACATTCAACATCATGACAGATGGCAGAGAATGAAATGGTTGTATTAGGTGAAATCTGAGCCACTATGCTTAGACATCTTTATTGGTGTCCAGAGGCTATAGAAAAAGGCTTGATTAATGGTGTTACCATCCAACCCTTCCTCCCTCTTTTAGCAAGTAGTAACACTACTGAACCCTTATGTCTCTTCTTATAAAGAGGTAAGAAGTGCAGTGTTACAGTATGTGTGTCTGGTGCCTGATAGTTATGATTTTGCAGTTAGGAACAGTTAGGAATAGTGGCATGAGGGAGACTAACTTTAGGAAAAGGTTTGCAGTAAGTCCATTTAATCATGACGACTTTACAAGCAGCCCAGTTATTAAGCCTGGACAAGCCAACTAACAGCTGTGCCTATTAGAGTTAGCATGACTTACATCATCCTCTATCTGTCTCTTGGAGAGTGTTGGCTTTTCTCTTCTCAGTCGGATGAGATCAAATTGAATGCAGATTGAGTTTGGCAGAGATCTTAAAGACATCAGCTTGCAATTCCATTAACAGGTATTATGAAGTGACAGGAAATTACATGGAGGCTTTCATCCTTAGGTTTCCTGTTCTTCAAAGTCTATACGTACACTACCGGTCAAAAATTTGGGGTCACTTAGAAATTTCCATTCCACTCCATTATAGACAGAATACCAGCTGAGATCAGTTGCGTTGTTTTTTTAGGGCAGCAGTTTTCAGATTACATTATGTGCTTACATAATTGCAAAAGGGTTCTCCAATGTTTTCTCAGTTAGCCTTTTAAAATGATATCAGATTCGTAAACAGAATGTGCCTTTGGAACATTGGATGAATGGTTGCTCATAATGGGCAATGTAGATATTGCATTAAAGATCAGCCACTTCTTTCTACAACAGTCGAGAACCCTTTTGCAATTATGTAAGAACATAATGTAATCTGAAAACTACTGCCCTGATTAAAAAAACAATGCAACTGATCTCAGCTGGTATTCTGTCTATAATGGAGTGGAAAGGAAATTTCTAAGTGACCCCAAACTTTTGATCGGTAGTGTATGTGGGTTCTTAATACAAAGCTTCAACAGTCCTTGTTTTAAGCTAACATTATTATGGATAATAATCTTAATATATCATATTTTTTATTAATTTGATCCAGTCTTATTATTACAAAGCGCTTTACAAAAAACAAAAATGTATAGTTGTTTATAGATCAAAAGGGAATAAAAATATATAAGAACAATCAGAAAATAAAGTACAGGAGTCATTTCAGTAAATGTCCTTCTAGAATAATGTATTGTTAGTTATTTTAAACAAGATTTTTAAAAACTTGCTAGCCTGATCTCATCCAGCTATCATTCCAGAGTTGAGGGGCCCAGATGGCAAACACTGATAGATTTTAGTCTGCACCTAGGAGTCACTAAAAGGGAACAACCAGAGGATCTCAGGCAGAACTCAGCTAATAGGGCGGTATAAGGTCAGCAGTCAGGAGCTTACCCCATATGAGTTATAAAAGTGATTAGAATACATATTCAAGTCAACCCTAAAACGCACAAGTAACCAATGTAGATATAATATGCACAGTATTATAATTACTGTATATTATATATAATAATACATTATATATATTAATATATGATATTAGAAAACAGTAAACCAAGATAGGAGAATATTCTAACTCTGGACCTATGATAATGAGTTCTGATTTATTGGAATGAATAGATCTAGTTAAAAGTCTGCTTCTAACAGACACTTTTGTCTTTCAATTATGAGGCATATGAATGGAAAATACAACAGGTTGAGGACTGAGCTCCCCATAATTCAAAGGGGATGGGTGATTTGTATTCAACAATGGCAACACAAAAGTAAGATACGAGTGTAACCACCCACTTATTGTTTAAGATGTCAAAGAAATCAAATAATCAACAAAATGAAAAGCCTTAACAATGACTAAAATAAGCAAAAGAGAATATTACAAACAATCATTAAGGGTGTTGCGAGTGGACTTTCCGTCTTGATCAACTCTAAAACCGCAATGGGATTTTTGAGAAAGACCATTACCATTTATGAAGGCAAATACCTGCGTCACAACCAATTTTCCTAAAACACTGGCCAGAAATGTTTAGAGATTGCCCACTTGTGCGTCTGCTAACTTGCAAACTTTCCACATCTAAGCACAACCCACACAGACATTACGTTTCCATGTGTGTTGTTATAACAAACTTCAATCAAGGTTCAAGAAGCACTGCTCTTTGTTTTTCAAAGACCAAACAGTGACAATCTACATATGCACATAATATAAATAATATCAGTATCTAACCACATACATAACCAACATTTTAAAGGTTACATTGAGCCTCTCTCGGCCATTAACGGTTTCTATGCTATGTGCATCCTTTTGAAGTCTTACAGCAAGATAAGATTCTGTCTTACTCGTTGGAAGACTGTCTCCATTGTGATCAGCGCTGCACGCAATGTTCACATCTTCATGGTGTGTGCAGTCATGGCGGAGCCACTCCTTCCTGTTGCACAGCAATAGGCTAGGCTCTTTCCCTGTGCAGCTCACATCATCCAAAAGAATGGGACCTGACCCCACCCCGAAGCGTGGGACTGAGGTGATGTCTAGTCCTTCAGAAAGGAGAGTCTCACCTAATCTACAAGGTAGACATGTACACACACACAAACACACATTTTTTTTCACACTTCTTAATAAGTACAGAGAGTGCATGTGTATGTGCCTGTCTGGAGTAAATACTCCACATTACCTGTAACCAAGTTGTCGGCACACGACTTGTGTGTTATAGTCTGTCCAGCCGTCATCACACACTGTCCCCCACTGACCACGGTAAAATACTTCTAAACGTCCCTCATAGCTGCTGGTGCCCCCTACCAACCTAACAGAGCCATCTGGAAAGGAAGAGAAAGACAGAGAGTTAGGCAACGTCCTCGCTAAGGAGAATACATTTCCATAACCTTGCATCCACATTAAAACAGCTTTCTGAATAAATACATAAATCAATTACAAATAGATATTTTTATTTACAAAACACAAATGATAAAACAGCACTGGGAGATGCTGTTCGGAGCCAATGTCTGTAGCCAGAATTTACACTTTGGTCATCTGGCTACCCGCCACACTCTTATTCCTCTCTTCCTGTTCCTGGTAAAACCACACATAACCTTTCCCACACTGTTTGATCAGGCTGAGCAATAGTCAACCTCCATATTTCTGGGCCTGGCCACCATTAACTCACATAAAATATGGTACTTCGCTGGCTCCAGGAGCGAGCTCATGTGGGAAAGAGATGTTTTCAAATTGCACCCTTTTCATCAAGGGAATTTGATTTGTTTTTTTCTCTCCCATAACCAATTTCCAAACTTTTTTTTAAAGAGAACATTTTGACTTTTCATAGCAATAAAAGCACGGGTGTAACTAATAACATTAACGATTGCTCTATTCAATTTAGGCCTTCCAGTTACCCAGCACACACAATACCACAGTCATGTGCAACCCGTATTAATGCTATCAGTCACACCTGTGTTTGACAAGTCAAAATGTTCCAGGAAGGGCTTTATATGTAAACTATGTTTGCATTAAACTTGCATGTTTTTCTGAATATTATAGATTGCTAATGCTGAGTCAATTGTTGTTCTACCTGTTAGAGGGTTGCAGGACACTCCTGCATCCTCAGAGTGCAGACAGTTGTGCTCCCCCCAGGCACTTTTTGGACACTGCTCCAGAGTGAGCTCATTGCCTGTGCAACGCACCTCATCCAGCCAGACACGGTCTGAACCCTTGCCAAAATGTGCCTGGCCCCATGCCTTCGCCACACCGCTGCAAAGAAAAGACACGGTACAGAAGAATAGAAGGTTTGGTTTGCAGTAATACTGATACAATTAAAAACAGATGTACAGACAGGCTCTGTTTGACTTACAAAATACGAGTATTTGTTTAATCTGGAAATTGAATCAAATAAACCTACTGTATTTCAAATAGATTTTTGAGAAATTGCCACGCATATCCGTGCATACATAAACATTGCAACACCACAGTGGCATACACAAAAAATGCACACACAAACCTTTGCAGAGAGTGTAGTGTTGCTAAATATGCATATCTCTGTGGTACTAGAATTCATGCAGGAACAATGAGCCTTATTCATTATCTGACCCCCAGATGTTCTTTACTGCTCGCCTCTCTCTCTGTGTGTCCGAATGGAAAGAATATTTCTCATACTTTTGGAGATAAAGAGAGACAGACGGGACACCCACAGTTACTCATCTAAGCTTCCTAGTCTCTATATTTCTGTCAAACTTTTTCCTCTTACTCTCATACTCACAATGTATTTCCTTTATGCTATTTACCAGTTGGAATAAATGTGAATATGAACATTAATGTGTGTGTGTGTGTGTGTGAGTGTGTGCCCTATCACCTCAGCCCCAGTTGTCGACACACCACCTCTGCATCACTGTCGTCCCATTGGTCATCACATATGGAACCCCACTGCCCTGCATGGAAGACCTCCACTGTGCCCTCTGACCCTGATCGACCCCCCACCAGCCGTATAGGGAGCGTCACTACTGCTGAAACAAACACAAGCATGAATGCACACATTTTCACAGTCTACTTAAAGAATCTATGCAGGCTGACACAAAATGCAGTGAGTTGTTTAGATATTAATATTACATTTATTTAGCTGATGCTTTTATCCAAAATGACTTACAATAAGTGGATTCTACAATTTTGGTACAACCCCAAAAAGTGCAAGAAGCGTACAAGTACATCAACTTTGTCAAGTATGCTGATCTATTGCAAGTGCTACATTTAGAGGATAAGATAATAGGAGATTTTTTTGTTTATTTTCAGGACAGTTCTAAAACAATTTTTATCATCATATCAAATATTCATTCAAACCTCTATACATCCATCACAGACCTATAATTCCCCATGAAGAGGGCCTACCTTGCTGCTGTGTGCATGTGATGGCTGCAGCCAGAGAACATTCCCCTCCATTCCAAGCAGTCTTAGGACACAGGAGCAGGTCTGGCTCCTCTCCCTGGCAATGGACCGCCCTCCAATGGAGCTTGGCCATGCTTGGACGAAACAAGGGAACTGCACGTGCACGACCTGAGATCCTGGAATGGGATCAAAAAGCAAACAAGTTATTATTACTAATTTGAAACACACAACTGACATCAAACAGCAAACTGATGAAATGTGTTTATCAAGACATTTGAACATTTTTCAAGAAAAATGAAATTAGAGTTGCTTGGCACTTCTTTTTTCAAATCATCTGAGATGAATCCTGCAGCCAGGCGGCCAATCTCAGAGGAAAAAGTACAGCAGCCGGCTGGTAGCAGTAACATTGAGCTATTTGTATGTTCATGATCTGCCATTCCAGGGTCAATGCGATCAGCAGTTTTACACCCAACAGCTTCAATAAATGGCCACGTGAAAGTCATCACCAACAATACCGGCTGACATATGGCTGACATTTGCCCTCTTTCCTTTCGCTGTGGACTTTCATTGACTGACTCCTGTGTGAATATGCAGACACAGGCATGTGTTCATGTCAGCATGTGTGCCGGCGCTGGTGTTAGTGTTAACATGTGTAGTAAGTGCACAGAATGTCTCTGTTCTCCAGGGAAATAATACACTTTCTCAACTATCTACACCCCAGCTTATGAACACTGTCGATATGTATGATCTGTCTACAGGCTCCCTCAAGACCCAGCAGATCTGTGGCTCTTCTGGCATGAAAGCATCTTAAAATGCAAGACCAGAAGAAACAGTCAAAAGAGAAAGAGAGAGGTGGTAACAAGGTAAATAGCTGAGCACTAAAGGTATTTAAATACCTCTGGGAAATGGGGGGGGTTGGAATGCAAGGGTCACACAAGACAAGTACAAAGACTGTGAAGAGAGTGCATGTGTATGTCTGATTCCCACTAAATTTCCATATCACTCTTACTCTTACCATATGTCGGACCAATGTAGCTTCACATTGCAGATGGTTATTGTACTTGCACCTGTGTCTGATAATGTATGTAAGAGGGGGACGCAGACAGAGAGCGGCAAATAGTGCATGCCTGAGCGCATGTGTGTGCATGTGTGCTCTCACCCCTTGCCCAGCTGTCTGCAAACCACTGCAGCGTCTTCGTCCCCCCAGTCATCGCTACACACAGACCCCCACACTCCTCCCAGATAGACTTCCACCCTGCCATCTAGCTTGGAGCGACCTCCTTGCAGACGCACAGAGCCTGGGATGGAAAGAGGGTTGGAGAACAGTAGATGTGTAGTAATCAAGCACATACAAAATGGGGGATAAAATATGTCACAAAAAAGATGTGTCACACCATATCAAAATATATAAGTAGGGTGTTAAGAAACAGAAAGAGAGGGAGCAGGATGAAATACAGGAAGAAATAAAAGGGGCAGAAGTGGATGCAAAGTGAAAAAAGAGAAACAGCTCAATCCAAGTTGAAAAAGAGAAGAGAAGAGGGGCTGTATTTGATTTTGTAAAGATGACAGAAAAGCATCTAAAGAGCGTACAACTGTCTTATAAATGATCCAATGAATCGGTCAGCGTCAAAACGGCTGCATGCAGAAGGTCTCATTGCACTTTAGTTCCTGACATCCATTGACATAATGTTTAATATGTGTGTTGTGTCGTCACATTACAACTAGACTGTAAAAAGAAAACAACGATAAAAATATAGTGCCGTTAAAAATACAGTACATACACTATAGGACAATAAAGCAGATGTTTGACTATGTACTGGTTGTATTTTTTAATGTCACAGCAAATGATGACATATATAGCTATCCACACAGCATTTTTTTTGTTTCTTTCCCCCAAGAATAAAATATGTATTCACCCTGTATGGCCTCAGACCTCAATGCCATACAGCTGATTCTATCACTGATTAAATTAATTTAGCCACAAGCTAATTAGGATTTGGAATAGAGTGTTTCACAGATGGTTACAGTGTGTGTGGGTGCATGTTGTTTATTGAGTAACCTGATTGCGTTGTGTGTATCACTTGGTATATTTGGGTTATTATGGCAACAAAGATTGTAAGAGTGCATGTTCATGCACACACATAAAAACACACACACACACACACGCACAGGTGAACGTCTGCCTCTTACTGCCATCAGCATTTCTTAAGTTAAATTAAACATTTACTGTGTGGCTGTCTTTTTCTCGCAAAAGGTCAGAAAAGAACCGAATTTGGCCACCCCTTCAAAAGGTGTGTAATTGTCCAAACATGTTTAATAACAAGACCAATGTATGTCAATTCCATGTATCAATTACAAGATAATTTACCCATGCTGTGCCTACACACTACAAGACTGAAAATACCACATATGCTGCTTGTGCCAGATGGAAATTGCACACTATTCCTTTCACCACTCTCTCTTACTTCTACCTTTCATCAATCCAGAGATATAAGGCCCACTTTGCCCTTACTTTTAATTTTAGCAACACTTAGTAATCCATGCCTTGGTACTTGATAGGTGTTATAGGTGATAATATGGTGTTCCCCATGTCAAACTATTTTGATGTGACAAGAGAGATTTTATCGAGCCTAATCACTTTACTCTCTCTGAGTAGCCCTATATGGCATACTTATGTGGTGTACAACACACCATATAAGCAAATACCTGCGCACTCATTACAGCACAAATGTGCTTAGACTTGCCATCTGCATACACTGTTCTCACACCTGGGAAACTGAAGGTGTGTCCTGTCTAATTACTTCAGCATGGGCTTCCTGAGTTGAACACAATGGAGCTAGAAAATTGTTAACACAGTTTCACACCATCTTAAAAACCTCTGTACAGTTCTCTGCTCTTCATCAGCCCAAATAAAAATTAGCATAACAAGCCAAGTCACAGGGACTTAATTAGGCTACTGTATCCGGGGCAGTCAAAGCATTGGTTTTAAATGATCATTCAGTTCATTTGGGGATTTCGACTTTTATAATGTTTTTTTTCGACATATTCCTATTACACATTTAAGATTATGAATCCCAACGAAATCCTATAATGCTGTTTGTCTATTATAGGTCTGCGTGTTTACCTTGTTTACAGTCGCAGTACCCCCAGTCCACTCTGCCTTTGTGGTTCCTGAAAAAGCACCAGGGTCGGATCCTGCCGTCCGGGTTGCGACAGTGATTGTGCTCTCCTATTCCTTTGCCCGGGTAGCGCTCCTTGAAGCCGGCCACTTCGGTCCAGTTCATGCACCGGGTGCCGGACTCAGTGACGTCTATAGCTCCCCGGTAGAAACCGTCTTTCCCACGGCTCTGGACGCAGTCAGTAAACGGCAGGATGAATGAAGGGACGCTGCTGGAATAACAGAAGCCGCTATCCGCAGCCAAAAGCGCGGCTGTTAGCGCGGCAAGCAAAGCCAAATTCATGTTAGGTCCGGTTGTAGGCAGCGAAGACAGTGCTTCAGTAGCGTCTATCAGCAGAGGAGACGATTTTCAGTCAGCCTCATCGCCCTGCCGTGGGACGAGAGTGAGAACCGGGAAAGGAGAAACGACACGGATCAATGAAAGTCCTATTTGCTTAAGTGCTAATGGGCAGGCAGCCCCAACGTACATTGAATAACATACAGTAGGCTATAGGCCATATTCGCAGTAAATCCCCCCCATATTGGGATTTTACACCATTTAATTATATGTGGAAATTGTATAGCTACCATATTCAAAAGGCCTATTTGCTATTAATCAAAGGTCAAATTTACAGGGAGTAGGGGGAAATCCATCTGTATAATAGGCTAATAACTTTAGGCCTAAATAATGTGTATAATCCCAAGTAATCCACAGAGGGATCCCAAAACGTTAAGAAATGTTTTTTTGTTGAGACAACAATGACCAAAATGCTTATTTAATTGCCTGGGTTTACTGAAAAGCAAGTTTTATTAAGGCGTAGGCGCATGCTTATGACCTTTGTCATTTTAAGAAATGTCCTTTAACACTAACCTACACTATATTTAACCTCTCTTATCATAGTCTACTTTATCTAACGCAAGTCACATAGATCGTACATCCAAAGATGAACGTCTCTGATTGAGAATCTTTGATGACATGCAGACTGAAATGGACTTCATAGCGCCTCTAGTGTCCAAAGTAGTAGGCTATCCATCATGGTATCCATGGTATTATCTGATTGGAGGAGGAATTTGGAAACGTCAAACAGAAGCGTCCTATCTGGTGACATAATCACGCCGCGTCTATTCTATCACAAAAGTGTTGACTCTTAATTTACACCGGCGTACGCCAAAACTCGCCCAGGTTGGCGGAGTTAATCGATACACTGCTCCATTCGCCGGGTGATCCACTCAAACCGGGCTGCCAAGACTGTCGTGTGTGCAAAAAAAGCGCTTCAGTATACATTATTGAGACAACAGCCATTGAGCAGTCGCAACCAAAGACATTATGTCTATGGTCGCAACCAGGTGTCTTTAACACTTAGCGATAGCTAATTTACGTCGCCAAGGCTCCAAAACGAACCCGAGCGCCCCGGTGTTCATAACGAGTACACCCATTGTGACCTTACCGGCTACACTGCTACACTGGCCAATTGTTTGCTAATAATATAAGTTACTGTTATAGCTAGCTAGCTAATCACCTTTATATGAAACGCTTTAATGTAACAACGACCAAGGGTACTTAGACAGTTAAACATTGCAACTAAAGAAATGAACAGCCGACTGCAAGAGATCCGCGAGCGACAAAAACTTAGGCGGCAGCTTTTAGCTCAACAGGCAAGTGGACTACGAGCCTCTTGTTGTTAGCAAGTAGCTAACGTTAGCTAAGTGGGCTAGCGTAAGCTATAGCTAACGTTATCTGTTGATCAACTGTGGCGCTGCTAGATTACAGAATTGTTGTAATGAAAATACATTTTTGACTGTGTGGTGAACAAGGATGGAGTACTGTTGCATAAATAACGTTACACACATGGGTGATGATAATTTAGCTGATATATCCGCATGTTTCGCCATCGAGTGTAAATAAATGAACGTAACATCAGCATGTTGAAGCTATTTGAGCCACTATAGCTAACGTTAACCTTAACACAATTGACGTCGTTACATGACATGTCAGTTAGGATACATATAACGTTACAGGGAACTCTAACAACATTAATTTAGAGTAACGTTATATGTAAAAGATGTAAGATAAGATGGAACTTTATTCATCTCGAGGGAAATTGTTAAAACTGGAGCTACTAACAGCAGTACAAAATACTGAGACAGAAAACGTTCAGTACAACAATACATTATATAATAAAGGAGACCATAGTAGAATTTGAAAATATGTGACTTTGCACTGACTTTCTCATTCTTGTCTGACCACAGTTGGGAGCTGAAAGCGCAGACAGTATCGGAGCTGTCCTTAACAGTAAAGATGAACTAAAGGAGATAGAGGAGACAAGAGAATCATGCAGGTAAGCTATACCCCAGAACAGTGAACAAATGCCAAGGATGTTTACAGGAAAACGTGTATCAGGGCACGATTGGGAAACATTAATAAAGTAAAGGGAAACTTGGAAAGAGTACACGTGTTGCATTTTAGCTCTCCCCATGTTCTGCACAGTTTCTTAATTAATGAGGTGAACTGAAACTCGTAAATTGGCAAAATGGCTACCCAAACAGGTCAGTATTAAAGGTGCATACGTAACAAAACCCTGGTAAATATTGGAGATGTATTTGAAAGATGAAGACAGCTTAGAGCCCAAAAGGATGCAGAGTTGGCTAATTCCCTCCAGAACAGGTAAGCATTAGCTTAATAATTTATCATGGCTATAGGGATGGGCATTTTCAGTCTTTTCAACATTTGTGTACTCAAATTGAGTAACCTAGAGTATTCAAGTTAGTTACTCACAATAATAATTGAGACACAGCCAGTGAAGTGATCCCGACTGGTCCTGTCTAACGGCGGCACGTTACCGGAGGATCAGGCAGGCAGGACACAGCTGTTTACAACGTGTTGAATCTAGCCTGTTCAGTGGCTGTAGCCGACAAACGGTGAGTAATTTTAAGCCAATAAAGGGTGGCTGTAAATACAGTAGAGAGGACCGTTAGTTTGCGCTGTTTTTAGTGGTTATTGCCGTAATTTTAAGCCAAGAAAGTGTGTCTGTCAGTCGGGTAGAGAGGACAGTGAGGTCATGCTGTTTTAGCGGTTGTTGCTGTCATTTTAGGCCGAGATAGGGGGGTTGTCAGTCAGGTACAGAGCTCCGCGTGGGCACAACCTTTTATGACTGTCAACATAGCCAGCATCTAACGTTAGCTACTCTACTGCGCTGTGGAGTAATGTCTGGCTATGTGAGACTAGCGTCTAGCAACATTGTTGGATGCTGCGTTCTCAGCCTGGCAACCTCCGTAAACTTCGAGTCTAGGGAGGAGGGGCCGGGGGAGACGACTCTCCAGTATTTTGAATTTGGACTGCAGTAACTATTTTAAACACTAGGTGTCAGTATAAGATTGCATCTTTAAGAAAAAGAAGAAAGGAGGGGTGCAATTGAAAGGAGGAATGTTAAAGATTTTAATATGCTACATGTGTACACAAAAGCTTCTAGTTCAAGCCACACTGTAAAACCTGATGAGTTAGTTCAACTC
Source organism: Perca flavescens (assembly GCF_004354835.1). Classification (NCBI taxonomy): domain Eukaryota; kingdom Metazoa; phylum Chordata; class Actinopteri; order Perciformes; family Percidae; genus Perca; species Perca flavescens. The sequence goes on from NC_041332.1 coordinate 24,746,086, forward strand.
AAACCGTTTGAGGAAACAGATTGCCTTAAAAAAATTTAAGTTTATTAACTCAAAAAATTTAAGCATAAAAATATATTTGATTTGTGTCCAAGTAACTCAATTACGTATTGTTAAGATGACTTGGTTAAATAAAGTTAATAGTACTAATTCCGTTCAGTTTATATAACTTATATCTATCAAGTATATGTCACTCAAATGTTGCATTTCTCCAAACGTATTAAAAATATGTTAATAGAATTCATCTGATTCAAGTAAGACTAACTTAGATCAATCTTCTTTATACAAATGTTACAACTTAAGTTTCATTTACTCAGTTTATTTCCATTAAAGAAAAGTATTATGTATTAGTTGTGACAACTTTAAACTCGGTTGTGACTACTCAATTAATTTGAGGAAACCGATTGCCTTAAACCTTTTAAGTGGCATTAACACAATATAAACACAATTGTCTGACACAACTTAAACTATTTATTTAGTTGAATGCTGAATAACAATAATAAAACATTTCAATGTCCACAGCTTTCAAAAGAAATAACGTGTTTGCCAGAAACACTATGAAATTAACACTCAGATAAAAATAAAAACAAAATTAAAATACCTTTAAACTGAAGACATTACAATATTAATTAGTGCCGTGTTTGTCACTACAGCTTAAGTAGAAAGCCAACCAACACAGATGTAATTGTGTGGACAAGTATCTGTTTCAACACAGAAATCTAGTACAAAAATACCTTTAAACTGAAATCATTACATTATTAATCGTTGCTTGCATTTCTCACTACAGCTTAAGTAGAAAGCCAACCAACCCAGTTGTAATTGTTTAGACCAGAATCTGTTTCAACACAGAAATCGAAACGGAAACAGCTTTGGCATGCAAGCCAAAAGATAATTTTCAGAACACTACTGACTTTCAACAAAAGAACATGTTAACACCTTTACTCTAGCTCATTTCTCAAGGCTTGTAACTTAGGTTTAAGCTGCTTTCTTCCATCATCAAGGTTTAAGAGGACAATCTGGATGAACTCAAAGAAGCCACTTAGCTTCTCAGGATAGCTCAAATGAAGGGCATAGATCAGTCCAAACAAAATCACCAGTGAATCAGTCCAAGATCTGTGGGACATTACAACCTGATCCTCAAGGACAATTGACACATGGTGAGTTTCAAAGGGAACTCCAGCAGGCACCTCCTCTTCATTCACCACTGCCACCAGAGCCACTGCTCCATCCTGGTTTGCCTCCAACTCATCCTGAAAAGGGAATACATGTTCAGGGTGTGGGAGTGTAATTGTACAAATCATTAAGCTTACAAAAAGCTTAATGATGTAAAAGAAAACATTGTCATTTTACCTACAGGTAGAAGCAATATCAAACTAGAACTGCAAGTAGGTATGACGGGGTCCAAGCCTCCCCGGTGCAAGTCGCCCCTGATGACACGTGGAGCCCACGAAAACGGAACCCGCGAAAGGAAAACCCAAAGCGTGATGGAAATTTCACTAAGTGCGAGTTCCAAAGTCCAAAGAGTCTCAAAAGTGAAATGCAATAGCAAATTTCCCATTCGAGTAAAAGGCCAAAACACTTCTTCCTCAATTATAGCGCCTCCTAAAGGCAGATCATCACCAAATTGGGTGTAGAACCACAGAGTGACATGTAGAAAAATAATCTCAAGTTTTGTGATGATTGCATTTAGTGCTATTGAAAATTTCCCATTTAAATACATTTACTTATTTGCCAAACACGTCTACGTTCATTATAGCGTCCCCTGGCCGATCTTCACAAAATTTGGTACAGCGGCTCGGAGTCGGAAGTCGAACAATAATGCCAAGTTTAGATCTGATACCTATTAATTTGGTCAAGATATGCTGAAGTTAGTGTTTTGTGGCTATATACGAAAATTTGTTTGGTTGTAAATTGCACATACTTTAACGTAGCAAAGTTCTTTTTGATAACTTTTTGTCATGTCCATCTGGAGATGTTAGGTACCAGGTTTCATGGAGATCAGACGTACAGCCTAGGAGGAGTTAGAAAAAGTTGGTTTTGCACATTGCGCGATATTGTGAAAAAACTTCTTAGCAGAAATGGGCGTGGCCCATATCCTGTGATTCAGCTTGATTCAAGGAACATGTGGATGTAAGGTTTTCTAATGCAATTTGTAATGTGGGAGTTATAGGCAAAAACACGTTTGACGACATCATAGCACCACCTAGGGGTCGATGTGTGTAATATTTGGTATGTGAGGTCCATTCATAGAATTTGGTTGGGAACCCCAGAGGGTCATGGCAAACAAAAATCAGTTTCAGGTTGATAGCATTCATTTTGGCTAAGATATGGCAAAGTTTGTGTTTTCGTAGCTAGCTACACAAATTTGGTTGTGTGTAATTTGTGCAATTTTTATCCAATAAATATTATTTTGATCACTTTTTGTTAAGTTGGTCTGGAGATTCTACCGACCAAGTTTCGTGCAGATCGGTCACACGGTCTAGGAGAAGTTAGAAAAAGTAGGTTTACGATAAATCATGATTTTTCGCGCATAAAAGTCTAGGTCTAGTCTGGGTCAGTGACCAAATGTCTCAATGTAAACACCCTCTTTCTCAAGAGTTTTTAGGTCACTCAAGAGAGGTGCAAAAACCTTTGCCGTACATCATTTGAGTTGCACAAAAGAGCCAGCGGAGTAGAGTGGAGTGCTGAGCGATACTTTACTGGCAGGTTAGCTAATGTCCAATAAACTGCACATACTTTGTGTATTTTTTTTGATGTTCCTAGAGGGTTTGCAATTTCAAAATCAACATATAGAATTATTGATAATTTTGTACCCTAATCTGAGAGAAGCTAATTTTTCTGGAAATAGAAGCCATCACAGTATGACGAATACTGTCCAGGCAACTGTGAAGTGGTTTCTTGGACTTTCTCAAGTACATCTGTTTTTTTCAACAACAACTGCAAAGATGTGAGAATGGGCACATACATAAATGTACGCTGTGACGACTCAATAAGGTACTCTACAGGCTTGGCAAATGGAAACTTATCCTCATAATATGACTTTCTCCTCTTTGCTGTTGACAGTGGTCCTTCAGAGGTAACAGATTTATACAATATATTACTCTCTGAAACTGCCTGGACAATCTCACTAACAAGTGTGTCAGTAAAGGGGCAGTTATGTTTTTCCAGTATTTTGATTAGAGATTCTCTGATAACTGTTTCTGACAGTGAAAACAATTGATCCATATGCTCAATGATTTCCTGTGTTGCCCTCATGGATACATGGAGAATTGTCTGCATTTTTAAGAAGAAGGCAGCCAGATTGTACTGTAACTGCTCTGTTAATCCCTCATCACTACTGCCTGCTACCGGGACAGTTTAATTTTCATCTGAAAGCTCTACTGGATCATGTTCAATGTCAATATCCTGGGAAACATTTGAGACATTTTGCACTATGACTGCCACATCATAGTCTGATGCATGTTGGTGTTCTCTGAACTTGTGTGCATTGTATGTTGAGTAAACATTTGTTTGAAACTTGCAGGCCCTAAATGGACATGGCACCGTTTCTTTCTGTCTTAGATGGCCCCTTAAATGAATAAACATGTCCCTCTCAACAAATGGCTGCTTAAAATCACACACAGGGCAATGAAATGCCGGATTTATAGTCAAATCACTCTACCTACCATTCTTTTCTCAGAATGTACTCTTGACAAATGTACCTTCAATGAGTTATAAGTGCTAAATGTACACATGCAGTTGTTATACAGGCAAGGTAAAGGTGAAATTGTGGAATACTGGCCATGATAGTCTGTAATGTCTCAATAACTGTATTTTTAAGGCACTAGAAAAAACACAATTTACATTTCCACATGTTTTTTACCAGTCAAAAAAAAATTACAACAGTCAGTTTGCCCACGTTTGTCAAAGTCTAGGCAGTAGCCTCTTCAGACAGACTTGCAGACTTGTTCTACCTGCAGTCCTCCCTCTCTGAGCAGCAGCTGCGGCACCAGCAGTTCCGGGACTCCCGCAACAGCCAAAACGCACGGATCCAGAGCGTCGCACAGGCTGCCTCTGCGATACATGTGAGAGAAAACGTGCAGATCTGAGAACAGCACTCTGTGTGGCTCTATATTCTGCAAGCGGAATTAGGGAAAAACAACGCACATGCATAGTAGGGCTGGGCGATATGGACCAAAAGTCATATCCCGATATATTTTGGCTGAATATCGATATACGATATATATCCCGATATTTTTTTCCGCAAAGTGAGAGCAAATGTTCAGTCAAAGCCAAAATCAAATATGACATGTCACAAGTAGTTTCATAGAGACAGTTGCAAAATCAAATAAATAATAAACCGGTTTCTTCACCTGGTTCATGATTAAATGCTCAGCTGTTCAAATAACAATAAAATGTAAACCTAAATACTGTATAACAGGAGTACCTTTTTTGAAATCAAAGCTCCATATTTGTGATTCGTTCCAAAGGTCAATTAAGCTTTTGATATTAATATAATCTACTTTGTTCAAAATGTAATGCCTCATGCCTGTAAGCCTAGGTTTATAGTCCCATTCTTCCACTTGATACTGCTTCCACTTAAGTAAACTAAAAGATGAACTATCGACTACAAAACAAAGAAACTAATTCATGTGTTAATACAAAGAATATTTATTATGATCGGTTCACAGATCTGAGTTCAAACGGAAACTTCACCCTTCTGAACTAAGAGTTTCTGCTTCAAGGTGAAGTTTAAAACAGACTGAAATGTCCAGGCTCATTCCTCCACTATTTATTTCTGTATGTATTTATGCGTTACATGTCATTTTAACGGGCACTGAGCTCCAGATCCTGCAGCTGCAGACGGTCTCTGCTGCCCCGCTGTAGCTTCTCTCCGTCCGCCTGCCGCCCGGCAAACTTAGTGGAACTTTCCGCCCGATATCGACATACAGGTCGTCCTGGACTACGTGTAAGATCCTACCGATCACCACTCTGTCTTTGGCTGGTCCGATTTGGATCAGCGGGGACCCGGCGCAGCAGCGAGGCAAAGCTGTGTTTTTCCGGGGAAGAGACGCTGCGGCCGGCCACGGAGCTCTCCGCCTCCCCGCTGCCGCCGGAGCTCAGGTTGCTGGTCAAGGCGGCATACATAATCATAAAACACATTGTCACCTGTTAAATGTTATTCATTGCTGTTTGTTCTTTTCATTTCCTCTATCGAACATAATTAAGCAGTACAAAAGTCCGGCATCTTTAGCGTTGATCTGAATGCTTCGCACCCCTGTTCCAAGATGGCGGCGGTTTTGACGTATGTTTAGAACCTCAAGGCGACATCTGTGTATATATCTATGGGAGCAAGGATCACATTTGAACTATATTGATATATGCGATATGGTCTAATTCCATATCTCATTTAAAAATATATCGATATATTTTTAATATCGATATATCGCCCAGCCCTAATGCATAGTTTGCCAGACCCTCTGGAGACAGTGATACGCAGCTTATTCCTGCAGTAAGAACAACCTGTGATTGCTTATTCACCACTTAAGGTATAGCTATGTCTTATAACCGCTGTGGATTAATTGGGTGTAAGTGCGTTAGCTGTAAGTGTGTTAGCCCCCCGTTAACCTTGCTATTTGCTTTGAATAACGTTACATATTTTCACCAATGTATTTTCCTAATAATGTTCGTTGAGTGGAGAACGTGACTGAAAGCGCCAAATCGAGCCCAGTCTAAGCTGTAGCCAGCAATAGTTCGCATGTAAAGTTAATATTACCATATAACATCTAACATTTCCATGAACATTCTCTCTCTAGCTACATAGCTAATGTTTAACAGTTAGCAAGGTAATGTCCTTGTTGTGCTATTTTATATTAATGTAACATCAGTTAACGTTACGTTAAAGATAGCCTTAACATTACTTTGGAAAGAAGAAAAAAGACGTGGGCATATTAGCTAGCTAGCGAGCCAACATAGTTTGCTAACGTTAACATAAAACTTTCACAAACTAACGTTAATGTTACTTAGCCAACTTAACATTGAATTGACGAACGAGTTTGAAAGCGACATCCAAGTAACAGTTTTTCAAGTAAAAAAAATGTCTGAACCACTAAAACAGTACTTGGTGCAAGCTAGTGCATGTTTGCACAACTGGCAAGTTAGCTAACTTAGTAACGTTACAATTCAAACAGCATGACAAACAGTTTGCAAACCAGTATTATTAATAAAATAACAGAGCATTACCTCGCATGGAAGACAAAAGTGTAGCGGTGTCCTGCAGCAGTGCAAGGGGTTGTTCCGAGCTTCGCCGTTATTCCTGTGCCGTGTGCAAACAGGTGGAACCGTCTTCTCTGTTCAGCGCTGCAGGACGCAGTGTTTTTTTTTCCCATTATGGCCAGACCCGCCCTTCAATAGCATTCACATACTACTATTGGCCAGGCGTCCATGCTTAAGTGTACAGGTCCTATCCCCTGACCAATTCAAACCTAACCTTAACCACTCGAGGTGAAATGCCCAACCAATCGAGCTGCTTCGTAGGGCGGGTATTGGCGTGGCCATAGTGGGATTCGTAATTTTTCCTGCGGGACCTTTTTGCATGCCTTTTTGGCACTTCGTGCTCAAAGTCAACTTGTTCTTCTTCTTTAATAACCCACTTATCTTCAAAAAAGAAAACAAAAAATGCAGTATATCATGTCAATTTAATGTCATCTGGTTTTCACCAAGTTGTGACATCAATCTTTGTCTGGCTTGATGATATTTAGGATAATACATAATTATATGCTCTATGGTCTATAAACTCCCATTTTCCATTTATTTTAGCTTTAATTGTACTTTTGACTTAAGCTTTACTGTATTTAATATTCACAATATGGTAACAATATGATGAATTTTTTTTTTTTTATTAAGCAGGACTTAATAATATTAAGTCAATTGAACAAACTGGAATAATATTACCAATACTTAAACTTTCCCACAAATTTAAGTGTACTCAAAACAACTCAGTTATTACTTCAACAATTAATTTTTGAGTTAGGTTAAATTCATATGAATGAGTCACTCCAACTTCTTGGGAGGTTTAAGTTATGTTAAATTACTTCTTTTATAAAGATGGGCTGTTAGGTTTTACAGTGCATTTTATATATATTGAGCAGATTAAATACACTCACTTTTTGACTTTGATTCAATAGCTCCCCTCGTTTCTTCTTTAACATATTTTCGTAAACATTTGTCCATCTTGCGTGCCAGTTTTTTCCTGTCATTGTCAGTGCTAAAATGTTGATTTTGTGCTTTACTAAGCCACAGAATCAGGGAATGTATTTCCACTGTTTGTGTTTTGCAGAGCTTCATTTGACAGTTCTGTCGCACCTTCCAAAAGAAAGGCACAGACGGAGGGAGAGGACACAGAGGAAGATGTGGAAGAACAAAAGGTGATCATTATGAAACTGTATGGGTTAAAAAAGCCCCCACCTTATTGTAATGATAATAAACCTGGTTAATATAGCACTTTTCAAAACAAATTTTAGTGATTTAAAGTATAAAACCACAATTACATTGACAATTTAATCAAAATACATGAATAATGCCTCAATAGGAAACAACAAAAGCAGATAAAACAAAGAACATGTAATGGATGAAACTTCAGGACAAGCCGGGGAGTGAGTATGTATGAGGGCGGATTTCAAATGACAGACTGAACAAACTGCATTTTCTCAGGCAGTTTGTTCATCAGGGAAGTGGAAACAAAAATATGGTCCTTCCTGATCTTTTGTCTGGACAATGGAACAGTAAATAGGGCCGTTGCCTGAGGATCTCAGGCTATAAGCCAGGTCTTTTGAAAGTCAGTCTCAATAGTAGGGCTATGATTCGTTCTTATTAGCTCCAAAGATTTTCCAAAGGACACATACATATATTGGATATAGTCTGGGTAAAGTGCTCGCTTCAAGTCAGTATTTGTAGCTTTGCTCCATTTGACAGTTTGTAGCTGCAGGCTGTGAACATAAATCTGGCCACCATACAAATGTTTTTTTTTTTTCTTTTCTCAGCAACAGAAGCTGTGAACATGTTTACATTTAATCTTTATGGAGGTTAGGGTGTAGGTTCTATCAAATTAAATATTTCAGCATATTGTGGAGCTTGAAGTTAACTATGATTATACAGTACAGGCCAAAAGTTTGGACACACCTTCTCATTCAATGCGTTTCCTTTTTATTTGCATGACTATTTACATTGTAAATTCTCACTGAAGGCATCAAAACTATGAATGAACACATATGGAATTATGTACTTAACA